>NC_035433.2:85596048-85706048 GCF_002127325.2 Helianthus annuus
GTCAGTCATGGCAAGCATAAATACATTTCCACCAGGTGCTTTAGGGAAGCTTGCCAACTATATCCATCCCCCATCTCATGAATGGCCAAGAGGATGGTATATGGTAATGTAGCAATTTCAGCTGGCTGATGGAGGAATATTAGCTGTGTCTTTGACAAGGATCACACTTTTTAGCATATTCGTAACAGCATCCCTTTTCATAGTTGGCCAGTAGTATCCTGTTCTAAGGATCCTTGAGAATAATGCCTCTGCCCCCAGTGTGGTTTCCACAATCTCCTTCATGGAAGTCTCTCAACACTTCTTCAATTTTAGGATCCTCGATACATCTTAAATATGGTCCTGCAAGAGATCGCTTATATAATACATTTTTCAAAATTGTGAATTGAGATACCTTGATCCTGAAAGCTCTAGGATTTTCTCCCATCGGAATCTCCCCGTATTGCAAGTATCTCATGATTGGTGAGATCCATGATCCTGAATAAGATTGAGCTTCTTCACTAGGGATCACTGCAGTATCCTCTTCTATTTCCATGGCCACCTGATTTTCAATAGCAGGAGCCAGGATATGGATGATAGGGATACTTATATCTTCTGGAATCTTTAAGGATGATCCTAGGTTGGCCAATGCATCAGCTTCCGTGTTATCCTCCCTTGGTACCTGTGTTAAGCTGAAAGAGACAAAAGAGAGTGCCAATTCCTTGACTATCTCTAAATATTTGGTTAGTTTTTCTCCTTGAACAGCATAGGATCCATTAAAGTGATTGGTGATTAATAATGAGTCCACATATACTTTAAGATATTTCACCCCCATATCCTTAGCAATTTGCAAGCCAGCAATTAAGGCTTCATATTCAGCCTCATTGTTAGTTGCTTGGAACTCACAGGCTATGGAGTGGGGTATTATGTCCCCCTGTGGCGATTTTAGTAGTATCCCGAGCCCTGTGCCCTTGACATTTGAGGATCCATCAGTGTGTAGTATCCAAGGATCCTTGGTCTCATCCAGCTGCTGGACTTCCAATTCTGCTTCCTTTTGTAGATCACTACTGAAATCAGCCACAAAGTCAGCTAGTGCTTGGGATTTGATGGCTGTTCTAGGCTCGTATCTTATATCATGGGCACTAAGCTTTACTGCCCACTTAGCCATTCTTCCGGACATCTCTGGTTTCCTGAGGACATTCTTGATTGGAAAATTAGTTCTAACAACAATAGTATGGGTTTCAAAATAATGCCTTAACTTAGTTGATGCCATGATTAATGCAAGAATAAGTTTTTCGAGGTGTGAGTACCTGGATTCGGCATCAAGTAAACTCTTACTTACATAGTAGATAGGATATTGTGTACCTTCGTGATCCTTAACAAGGACAGCACTTACAGCGGTTGAGGATACCGCCAGGTATAAGGATAACACATCTCCTTTTTCGGGTTTTGATAATGCTGGTGCTGAGGACATATATTCTTTAAGGGCTTGTAAAGCATTCTCATGTTTCTCAGTCCATTCAAACTTCTTGTTCTTCCTTAGGATATCGTAAAATTCTTTACATCTTTCTGAGGATTTTGATATGAACCTGTTCAGAGCTGCTATCCTGCCTGTTAGCCTTTGCACATCCTTTGCATTGGCAGGGGACTTGATGTTCACTAGTGCTTTAATTTGCTCCGGACTTGCTTCAATGCCCCTCTGAGTTACCATATATCCTAGGAATTTACCTGCCTTAACACCAAAGTGGCATTTTGAAGGATTAAGCTTCATGTTATAGTTATCAAGGATATCAAATGCTTCTTCCAAATCCCTTAGGTGATCCTCAGGTTTCTTTGATTTGACTACCATATCATCTATGTATACTTCCATAGTTTGTCCAATTTGATCTTTGAACATCATATTCACCAGCCTTTGATATGTTGCACCTGCATTTCTTAATCCAAAAGGCATGGCAATATAACAATACAAACCGGTTGGGGTCATAAAGGCTGTATCCTCTTGGTCAGATGGTTCCATCTGAATTTGTTGGAATCCAGATGATGCATCCATAAAGGTCAACAGTTCATGCCCCGCTGTTGCATCCACCATGGAGTCAATGTGGGGTAATGGGAAAGGATCCTTGGGACATGCCTTATTCAGATCAGTGAAATCGACACATACCCTCCACTTTCCGTTTTTCTTTTGGACAACGACCACATTGGCTAACCATTTTGGATATTTTACCTCTCTGATCATACCTGCTCGAAGTAGTCTCTCTACTTCTTCTTGGATAATGGCATTCCTTTCTGGTGCAAACTTCCTCCTTTTTTGATGGATTGGTTTGATAGACCTGTCAATGCCAAGTTTATGAGTTATGATATCCTTAGATATACCTGTCATATCTTCGTGCTTCCATGCAAAGGTAGACTTTCTTCTTTTGAGGAAGGATATCATGTCTTCTTTCATCTTGCCAAGGATCCCTGATCCGATATAGATTTTTGATTCAGGATCACTAGGATCCAAGAGGATTTCGTCCACATCTTGTTCCCTTACCTCCAAGACATTCCTCGGAGGATACTGTAATTGCTATTGCTCCCTTGGCTTCGAAGTTGGCTTCATGGATGAGGTATAACAATCCTTAGCCTCCTGCTGATCACTGTCGATCTTGATTATCCCCCATGGGCTAGGGAGTTTCACACATTGATGATAGGTGGATGGGACTGCTTTCATATCATGTATCCAGGGCCTGCCAAGGATAACATTGCAACAAGATAAACAGTCAATAACACAAAATTTTTGATAATTATGTAACCCTTCCACGTAGATTGGGAGTTTGATGTCCCCCAGAGTTTTCTTCGTTTCTCCACTGAATCCTACAAGCACGGAGGATCTTGGTGTGATGTCTGATTCTGGGATACCCATTTTCTTCAGAACATCAAGCTGGATAATGTTCACTGAGCTTCCTCCGTCAATAAGGATCCTGCGGACAAAATGGTTAGAGATAAAGAGAGTAATAACTAAACTATCATGATGAGGATCCTGGATGTTAATGCGATCATTCTCATCAAACGTTATCGTCTTTCCTTCCGAGACACTTGATGTTCGAATAGGTCTCTCTCCATTATCCATTTTCGCTTCCTTTGCATGCCTTTTGGCCGCCGAGAAGGATGTACCACAGATGTCTGATCCTCCGGAAATAAAGTTGATCACTTGTGCATTCGCCGGAGGGGCTGGAGCCTTTTCAGGGATCCTTTCAGGATCCTGAGTCCTTTGCTTTTTTCTTCCCAACAATTCTTTTAGATGCCCCTTGCTTAACAGATATCCAATTTCTTTTCTTAAAGCTATGCATTCTTCAGTTAGATGTCCGAAATCCTCATGGTATGCACACCATTTTGACTTGTCTTTAGTCCCGGATGGTTTATCATTCTTCCTGGGCCACCTAGCTTTTTCTCCTAGATTCTGCATTGCAAGGATTAGTTCATGATTATCAACGGAAAAACAATATTCTGAGATTGGAGGATAATCTTCATCATCCTCTTCTTGGTCAACAGCATGCACATTCTGGTTGTCATTTCTATGGTAGGATTTGAATTTATTGTTCTTGAAGGAGGATCCTTGCTTCTCCTGTTTTGAGGATCCTACTTGTCTCTCCTGGATCCTCTTGTCATCCTCTAGCCGGATGAACCTGAGTGCCCGAGTTCTTACTTCATCTAGATTCCTGCATGGTGTCATAACAAGATCATCATAGAATAATGAATCCTTAAGCAGTCCCATTTTGAAGGCTTCAACAGCCGTAGCCATATCCAAGTTGGGAATGTCCAAGGATTCTTTACTAAATTTAGTTATATAATCCCTTAATGATTCATTATGACTTTGAGTTACCCTATATAAATCACTAGTTAATCTTTCAAATTTTCTACTACAAGAGAATTGGTTATTGAATAAATTAACTAAATTAGTAAATGAAGTAATAGAATAAGGGGGAAGACTTAGCAGCCATTTAAGAGCTGATCCGGTAACAGTGGATCCAAATCCTTTACATAGGCATGCTTCCTTTAACTTTTCCGGGATTGGATTGATCTCCATCCTCTCCCTGTATTGTGCTATGTGCTCCTCAGGATCCGTTGTACCATCGTACAGCTTCATAGTAGGGATATGGAACCTTTTGGGTACCTCTGCATCACAAATCGGTGGTGCAAAACGAGACACCTTATGGCTTCCATCTGCAATCTCCGGGATAGGCTTGACTACCCCTGGAACACTTGAGATCATATCTTTTAGCTTCTGCAACTCCCTGGCCATAGCATGATTGACACCTGTATCCTGCATGAATCCATGGTTAGTGGTAAGATAATTATTTAAAGTGTTACCTCCCATTGAGTTCAAGTTAGGCACATTGGGTGTGAATCCATATTGCTGGGATTCTGGGATAACGGAGGGACCAGTGGAAGCAATGGTCTGCATTGGAATGAAGTCCCCTTGATGGACATCTAGACTTCCTGTTTGCAAACTTTTTAGGGATCCTGGCATCTGGAAGGATCCTGGTATCTGGGATGATCCTGGAACGAAGGAGGATCCTTGAACCTGGGATGATCCTGGAACAAAGAAGGATCCTTGAACCTGGGATGATCCTGGAACAAAGGAGGATCCTTGACCCTGGGATGATCCTGGAACAAAGTAGGATCCTTGAAACTGTTGTGCTCCCGGATAGGCTCCTGAATTCATGAAGGATCCCATATGCTGGGGATATGATCCTACCGGCTGAAAGTGTGAGCCTGATGCCTGAGTCATTGCTGCCGATCCGAGGTGCAATCCTCTTGATTCTCCCATAAGTTGCACGTCTGGGACTCCCGATGGCTGAGAAGTGATCATTGGAGTATCAAAGCTCAAGGATTTGGGCATCAGTGGGGAATGATCCTCTGCCGCTTTCTTTTGTCTTTTGAGATCTCCAATTTCCCTGAGGATCCTTTCATTAGTTTCATCCTGCCGCTGCATACGATCCTTCATATGCAAAATCAAAGTAAATATGTCACTAGTACTGGGAGTATAAGAATTCATAGCAGAAGAAGATGGAGGTTTAGAGTTAGTAGGAGTTGGTCTCTTCTCAGCATTCTTCTGGGATCCTGCCGGTGGAGGAGGCAGAGTGTTCTGAGACGAGGTGATTGCAGACATCGCCGTGGACGTGTTTTTCAATGATGAAGCCATGTAATTCTTTGAAATGATTTCGAACAGAAAGTTTTCTTATAAATGAAGCACCAATTGCCCCACGGTGGGCGCCAAACTGTTTTGGTCAAAAATCACACAAGGATAATGCAACCAAACTCTATGTAAACGGGGTATGATGCTTGGTTTATTGAAAAAGTAAAGGATCACTTCAGTATGAAATATGCAAAGACACAATGATTTATACGAGGAAAAAGCCCTTGATCAATGTATGATCTCCGGCATAAAAAACCTCGGGTGATGGCAACTACCGATCACCAAACTTCAATATAAGAAAAATGGTTACAACTTCGGATGATAATGAGTTGAGTACAAGGATCACTATAGTTTCGAGTGTCTAAGCGTGTGAGAATTGTGTTGTGTGTTCTTCCGAATGGGGAAGAGTGTTATATATACAAGTGTAGGTGACCTATTTTAGGTAAAAAGACTAACAATCAGCTCATTACCCCTTTAGAAATAAAAGTAAATCTAGCCTAAATTGTCGCCCTTAAATCATGCCAAGTTTCCATATCCTTTGCAACGTCCATCTCCGATTAAGCACATGCTATAATTGTAAAGACACGTCCTTTGATCATGATGTTAAGAGCGGATCCTGCTAGATATTCCTGCATAATACCATTTAATTCAATGAAGGTAACTGTTAGTATGAGGATCCTATAATGGTCCATGATCCTGATCCTGTAGTCCCGCTGAGGATCACTATCTGCTAAAGAAACAAGGATCACTGGTTAGGATCACATGTAAGGATCATATATCATAAAAATCCAGCCCTAACAGTTATCCTGATTAAAGGTTAGGATCCTAACTTGGGTCCTCAGGTATGATCCTTAACTATTTCATTATTCATTTGAATAACCCTTAGACCTTGACAACTGAACCTATGATCCTTAAAATTAACTACTTTTTGGAAGTTTTTGACTATAGGATATTTGATCCTGGATCATATCCTAAATTTCTTAAACATAATGTGCTTAACTTTTTTTTTACTCAGACAAGCATAAATCAAAACAACTGAAAGAATAAAAGATATACAAGGATAACATCACAGGATAAGTCAAAAGTTAAAAGTTTTATTTATTAAATATTTAACCCTTTCAAAAGTTGTCAAAATTGCCAACCCACGTTTCTACCAGCAAAACGTGGCCCGTCCACATGGATTGGCAAAGGGTGTCCATTGTTTGTGCGGTCATAGCATGCAGGAAATTAAAAGGCGGCAGGATCACAATGGCTTCATCCCCCAAACAGAGGATCCCTCCACCATTTGTAATCCTACCTATTGTCTGAAGGATCCTGGATCCTTAACCCTAAAACTATTGTTCGAATTACAGACCATAATTGTTTTAAAAAAAAACATCAACAACCACCAAACAAAAAATTGGGCTCCGACTATGTCTAGAAGTTTCCTTCATCGCCCAATCCTGCAGCTCAATCCTTCGCTGCACCATCACCACCAGCTCCGCTTGCCTCTCCAGCATGATCCTTGCCAGCCTCTCCACCCTCAAGCATCGGGATCTCCTCAGCCTCTTCATCATCATCAAGCTCTGCCAGCCTCGCCTTCCAGCCCTCTACGTCCCATGTGCTCCTGTCGAAGGTAGGATCCTGAGCCTCCATAGCCATTTGAAGCTGGATCTTGTACATTGCTATTGCAGCAGAGACCTTGGCATCTTGGGTGATCTCATGCTTCTCATAGTCAAAGTTGATCAGCATTTTGGCAGCATCATCCTGGTGGCTCGGAGCTCCTTCTCAAGATCAGCTATCTTGAGATCCTTCAACACAGCAACTTGTTGGAGGTCAGCAATATGGCGGTCCTGATCCTCGACGTGGCCAACATACGTCTCTATCTCAGCAAATTTCTGCAAGGAAAACAAGGCATAACATCAGAAACAAGTGATCCTCAAAACTGTCAGGATACATCAACAGGGGCAGTGATCCTTACCTCGTTGAAGTAGTCCAGGAACTGTTGGCAGAGCAGGGGCAGACCTTGTAAATCCTCAGAGGCCTTTCTCTTCTTTCCTTTACCCCTGATAGGTGCTTTAGGGGCTGAAGCAGTTGGGCTAGCAGCAGGAGTCTTCTTCCTTGAGGATTTGACATTTGTAAGATCATCGATGCCGAACTTTGAAGCAGACTTAGAGGATTTTCCAGCACCTACACAACCAAAACAAGATAAGTATCTTGATATTATTTGACTCTCATTATGTAAATACTCCTCAAATAAGGATACTTACTTGACATTGTGACAGAGGCAGAGGATACTTCCTGAGAATCCTGGGTGGTAACCTGGAAAGTTCTTATTTCAGGATCAAGCTTCTTAAAGGCCAGGAGCCTCTATTTTGCAGCAGGTGTCAACCTCAGATGTGAAACGGAGATAGCTGCACAACAAGAAAATAACAGAACATCAGTAATCCTTATGCTGAGGAATAAGTTCTATGGTGATCCTTCCAGGATCCTCTACCCTACCATGGGTAGCCCACTTCTTGGGCAGATCCTTCCCATCAGGGATGGTATCTCTCTTCACAAAAAAGAACCGCCGCTTCCAGTTCACATCATTTTTGGTAACCTTGAGAACAGGGTGCTCCTCTCTAGCTTTTCGTTTGAACAGGTACCGGTGGGATCCAAAAGTTGTAAGATCATACATCTCACCCAACTCCGCCATACCCAGATCAATCCCTTCTTGTTCGATGATCCTTTCAAGGGTGTATAAAACCCTCCAGATCATCGGCATAGCCTGGATATAACAGATGCCGGTAAGGGAGAAAAAAGACTCGGTGAACTGAGGGAAAGGATACGAGTATCCTATCATGAAAGGAGTGACCGGGAAAGCTACCCAAGTCTCAGAGATATAATCGCTCAAAGCAGTAGGGTTGAAAGATTTAAAGAAGGTGTTCGCCGGAAAACAATGACGGATTTTGTCAATCTGAGAATCAGTAAAACAACACCTCTCGGTGGGGGAATCCTTGATGATCCCTTGACCCTTCAAGGGGCTATTATTCTTAGGATCCTTGCTGGGAGAATTCCGGAGCAACATTTTTTACAAGACGATGGAAAAAGAAAGAAAAACAGAGTAAGCAAGAGAGAAGGAGAAGGGGAATACCTATTCGATCCTCTGATCGCGGTTATAAAGGGAAGAGTTCTTGAATTTAAATGCAAACGATCCTATCCCTATTTCTATTTATAATGATGATTTGTGCAGGGCTGTCATCTCCATGACGTCAGATCGCAACGGATAGTTCATTCTTAACGGCTATATATCCGTTGAGTTAGTTATAGATAAGATTCGGCAAAATATAACTCGTTAATATTACATAATTACTCCTTATATTTTGGGGGCAATTGTTAGGGCTGGATTTTTATGACCTATGATCCTTACTTGGTATCCTAACAAGTGATCCTTGTTTCTTTGGCAGATAGTGATCCTCAGAAGAGCTCCAGGATCAGGATCATGGATCATCCTAAGGATCCTCATACTAACGATTGTTCTCTTTGGATTTAATGTTGTTTTGCAGGAATTACGAGTTGGACCAGGTCTTAGCAACGTAAACAAGGAATCTGTCACGCTAATTTCGCACATGCATAATCAAAGATGGACGTTATGGAGAATATGGAAACTCAGCACAATTCAAGGGCAATTAATTAGGCTAAATTTACTTCTATTTCTAAAGGGGTAACGAGCTAGTAGTTAGGTGATTTTCCTAAAATACAACCACACACACTTATATAAATTGCACTCTTGAGCATTCGGAAGACACAACACATTTCTCACACGCTTTAGCATACGATACTATAGTGATCCTTGTACCTAGCTCGTTACCATCCGAAGTTGTAAACATTGTTTGTTATATTGAAGTTTGGTGATCGGTAGTTTCCATCACCCGAGGTTTTTTATGCCGGAGATCATTCATTGATCAAGGGCTTTTTCCTCGTATAAATCCTTGTGTCACTTGTGCAATTTTCATTATAGTGATCCTTATCTTTGTTCATCATACCAAGCATCATTCCCCGTTTACAAAGAGTTTGGTTGCATTATCCTTATGTGATTTTTGACCAAAACAGTGATAATGTCTTTGGATATGCCTGTCATATCCTCATGCTTCCATGCAAATGTTGACATCCTGCATTTCAAAAAGTTAGTTAACTGCTCTTCAATATCCTGAGGGATATTGGTTCCTACGAGCACCGAGATATCAGGATTATCCTGATCCAGGATAATTTTCTTCACATCCTGCTCCGAATCCTCCACGATATCCTGGGCCCGCATCTTTAATTGCTATGCTACACTAGGCTTAGTTAAGGATTTCATCGAGGATGAGTAGCATTCTTTCGCTTCCTGCTGATCACTTTCAACCTTGACAACTCCCCAAGGGGTAGGGATCTTGATGCATTGGTGATATGTTGATGGCACAGCCTTCATATCGTGAATCCATGGTCTTCCCAGTATGATGTTATAGCAGGATAAGGAGTCCATCACGCAGAAGCGTTGTATGGAGTTGACCCCTTCAACATATACTGGTAACTTTATCTCCCCTACGGTATTCCTAGCTTCTCCACTGAAACCAACGAGCACAGTGGACTTCGAAGTAATGTCCATTGGAGATACCAAAGCATCATGGTGAGGATCCTGAACAGTATCCCTGTCATCACTATCGAAAGTGATCACTTTATCAGTTGTGAGGGTAGTCATCCTGACTGGTCTGTCTCCCCTCTCACTCTTAGCTTCCTTTGCATGTCTCTTGGCCGCCGAATACGAAGTTCCACAAATATCGGATCCTCCTGAAATAAAGTTAATTATCTTGGCATCTGCTGGGGGTGATGCTGCTCGTTCAGGATCCTTCTCGGGATCCTGCCCTTTATTCTTCTTTTTTCCCAGCAAGTCCTTCAGATACCCCTTGCTTAACAGGTAACTTATCTCTTTCCTTATAGCAATGCAATCCTCGGTCATATGTCCGAAGTCTTCGTGGAAGGCACACCATTTGGATTTATCCTTCCAATCAGCTTTCTGCTGGTTCTTTCGAGGCCACCTAGCTTTGTCCCCTAAACCCTGCATAGCATACATTAACTCAGGTATATTAACAGAAAAGCAGTATTCAGATAAATCAGGATATTCTTCAGGATCCTCGTCTTCAACAACATTCACTTTCTTGTTATCATTTCTGCCATATGGCTTGGAGCGATATGGCTTATATGAGGTTTCTGATTTCCTGTTAGTTGATTAATAGGTTGAGGTAGAATTCATCCTCTCCTGCATCTTCTTGTCATCTTCCAAACGGATATATCTCAAAGCCCTGTTACGAGCTTCGTCGAGATTCCTGCAGGGATTCATTACAAGATCCTGATAAAACTGAGAATCCTTTTGTAACCCCATCTTAAAAGCTTGCACAGCTGTTGCAACATCAAGATGTGGGATATCCAAGGATTCTCGACTGAATTTGTTCACATAATCCCTCAAGGATTCCTGAGGCCCTTGAGTTATCCTGTAAAGATCACTGGTTAGTTTCTCAAAACTCCAACTAGAAGAAAATTGATTGTTAAATAAATTAACCAAATGAGCAAACGAAATAATTGAGTGAGGAGGAACGTTTAACAGCCATTTTAAGGCTGATCCTGTTAGAGTAGAACCAAATCCCTTGCATAAGCATGCTTCCTTGAGCTCCGGAGGGATAGGGTTAATCTCCATTCTTTCCCTATACTGGGCAATATGCTCTTCAGGATCCATAGTCCCATCATACAGCTTCATGTTGGGAGTTTGAAATCTTTTTGGGATTTCAGCATCATAGATAGGATATGCAAAGCAGGATATCCTGTGGCTGTCTTGGGATACTTCCGGAATTGGCTGGACCACTCCAGGTACACTGGATATCATGTCCTTCAATTTCTGGATCTCCCTGGTAAATGTTGACGTCATACCTGCATCCTGCAAAGAGCCATTGTTGTTAGTAGCAAGAGTATTATTATTTGACACATTACCGTTCTGAGGATTTTGGCCATATCCTGAAGCATATCCTGAACTTCTCACAGTCGATATCCTGACCGAAGAGGGTATCTCAGGGGTATGATTCTGAGAATGGCTTGAGACGATATTCCCCCTATTATCCTCAGTGTAAACTGCAGAACTGAAGTTCAAAGCCCTGGGCTGTATAGGAGTGACAGTTTCCTCAACAGGTCTGCTCGAGCTAGCTTTTAAGAGTTGTATTTCTCTTAACAGCATTTGATTAGTCTCCTGTTGCTACCTCATTTGTTCCTGCACACTTCCAAATAAAGTCAAAATTTCATCGTTAGAGGCTAAAACGGGAGCAGATCCCTGGACACTCCGAGTAGGGATAACATCTTGAGATTGTGAAGAAAACGGCATCCTTGGAGGAGGTGGTGGAAGCACCGAACCAGTAGTAGCAGAGGTCGTAGCAGACATAGTGGAAGAGCTCATGTTTGATCTGGAGGCCATTGTAAACAATGTGGCAAAAAATTTTGAAAATAGAAAACCGATTAATGATTTTACAAAGATTTTTAGTAAAAGTAGCAACACTTGCCCCACGGTGGGCGCCAAATTGTTTTGGTCAAAAATTACCTAAGCAATTAAGTGATCAAATTAGTTAGGTGAGGTAGTGTGCTAAAATTATATGTGAAAAATGTATTGGCCAAATTAAATATGAAAACAGTTTCAGGATACAGCCCGGGATATAGAGCTGTATCAATGATCAAACAATGAGCAAAAAAGTAAAGGTTGACACGTGATGTACGAGGAAAGCCCTTGATCAATCTAGATCGCTGGCATAAAACCTCGGGAGCTGACAATCGCAGCTGCCTTGTTCTTCTTATTGCTTCAAATATCAGGATACAGTGCAGGATGTGGTGCGGATCGACTATGTGTTACAATGTAATTTGAATACAAGTGTTTGAGTGTGGTGTTTGCGGTGAGCTAGAGAGTAAAAGTGTTCGAGAGTGTAAGTGTAAAATTGTGTGCCTTAAACTGATCCGCCCCCATCTATTTATAGTAAAGATAATGTAACAAACTATCCTAAACTTCCGGGATCCAGCGAATATTCCCACTCGAACGTTGAGGACCAAGTCTTTCGGGTTCAACGGCTTCCTTATAACAAATACGCCCGAGTCTTGAGGAGAAGAAGTCCTGATGACCGTTAGTAACTTACAGCCATTAACCTGCACGTGTTTAATTCACTCAACCTTAGGATATCGCCCAGGATGTTAACAATATCCCCGTCCAGTATCCTGATCACAAATAAACAATTAAAGGCGGGATATTAGTCAGGATATGTATACTCAAAAAATGACCCATAAGAACTATACCCACCGAGTTCACCTGTTGGGGTGTCACCCCTTTGAAGGTTATTTATCTCATCCCGAACAACATTTAAGATAGTCATAATCGGATCCCGTCCCGATCGTGAGCTAGAACTTGAGGTTGATTCTTCAGACATTATATGTGTCTTGTTGGCCCACGTTAATTAAAGTACCAATAAAACATTTTATTAAAACTTTTGTCGGATTTTTCTTTAGCTCTGAGTTTCAAAGTTGGGTCCCTTTCATGCATATTCAAATTGTTTGAGGTAATATCGAATGATATTGAAAATAATTTATGTTATAAATTAAATATTATTATTGTATTATCTAAAATTTTAAATAAATTATTTGCGGTATGTGGAGACGAAAAACTATCAAACACAATCGTACGTTTTATCATTTGCCACGAATATGGATCTACCAATGGGCTCTAACACAAATGTACGATTCTGGTAAACCATTTTGAGCCGACCAAATATTACTAGTTTGGTTCACACAGGATTCAATTTTTTTAAAAAAATACAATTAAATCGTTTTTCTGTTTTATTCAACTTTAAACAATGACGTATATGTTTGTTACGACACACATGTGTCAAACGAGGTTAAGCGTATCTCGAATCATGGATGTCAACCGAGGATTATGAAGTGGTTTAAAGACAAAGGTTCATGAATCACCAATTTTGCTATTCTATCCCGAACCGCATCCGAGCTATAACGAAATATATTTCAATCACTACTCAATTTGGGTTATCCGCCTTCCGGAATTTCTTTTAACGCATTTCCAAAATTATTATAAATGTGTTTTTTCAAAGTAGAGTTTGAGTCACTTTTTAACAAAGTGCTACAAAACTTGCAACACGCCTTGATGCCACCGTTACTCTTCTCCACCAAATCTTAATTGCACCAATCATCCTTGCTTTGATTATGTGGAAGAATCCCAATAACGAATGAGGCACTTGAAGAACCGATACAAACGGATGATGTTGATTTGCTTGCCATTTCGAGTGTATGAGAAAGAAGAAAGTGTTAAATGTGAATAAACCAAGAGTTTTATTTTATTTTTATTTTCTTGCATTTTTAAGTGTTTTTGAGTTGGTTAATCAACCAATACAACCCACAACTATTTATAGTTGACTTTAGGGCTCAAAAACTGGTTTTACCGTTTAAAAACGGTCTCCACCGGCTATATAGCCGTTCCAAACAGCTAGAACCAATTCCTTCCAACAACAATGGCAGGAACTGGCTCAGATCGGGTATTGACTGGGTAGGGCTGGAAATGGGTAGGAACCAATTTCAAAAAAAATATGTAGAACTGGGTAGGACCTTTCGAGTTTAAAAGGGTACCTCATACCGGGTAGGAACCGAAACCAGTTCTGAGTCTGGTACGTCGGGTCGAGTCCAAAACCGGGTATTTTGTGCACACTGCCTTCCGGAATTTCGCTTATATCTATTTATCATGCTCAAAAGCATACGAAACATCAGGTCTAGTACATAGCATGACATACATGATGGAACCGATTAAAGAAGCATATGGAACCAAAGCCAATTTCTTCTTTTACTCATCGAACTGAGGGCACTGATTCTTATTCAATATCGTTTTGTGTGCCACCGACAACGATCCTCGTTTAGAATCATTGAAAACCGTCTAAGGACTTTATCAATGTATGTAGTTTGACTCAAACCTATAAGCCGCCTTCATCTATCTCTATAGATCTTTATTCACCAAAATAAATCACATAATAATAGTAACAAAATGTAATTAAGGCGAAAGTGATAAGATACACTGGAAAACGTCGAGCAACATATGGTTAGTACGCTAGCTTAGGGGGGAGGTGATAAAACTTAACAATATCGATAAAAAAGATGGGGTGAACAACATTGAGGATGGGTTTAGCTAATTCGTATACATTGTAACAACATCTTGTCGTGCTAAAAAACCAGGTTTTCGGCAACATTATCTTGGATTGACCTTTCCGTGCTGAAAAACTTACTTTTTCAATGCAATTCGTATACATTGTAACATTTTGCCAATCATTGAATACCGTATCGACAACAGGTGTAAGTTCAGCAGCAACATTAGGACACCAAAATTTTGTTTTGTCCTAGGTTACCAATATATAATATGGTTCCTTGGGTTGGATGGTCGACACGTAAGATACAAAAAGAAAGACCAATCAGTATAATGAAGTGATTTATATGTAACACCTACGTAACATTTGTTACATCCGATGCAATACATGATGTTACGCGTGTTACGTTATAAAGTTTAATTATATTTATTTTAACAAAAAAATTAAACAACTTAGAATCTTATAGTGCTCAATTTTGGTTATTAAACCCCGAGGTGGACCTAGTGCCATGACTGGACGGCAATCCCCATTTTTTTTTCAAAATGTAATGTTTTTATTTAAAAACATAAGTTTATTAATGCTACTTTAATTAAAAATAATACAAAATTTTAAGATATATATATATATACACACACACATATTACTGTTCTTGTTTAGAAGTTTAATGTTTTGTTTTTATAACTTTCGATATAAATAATGCGAAAATAAAAAAATGTATATTGTAACTTAATTATTAAAAATAAATGTAAAAGTGGTGATGATGTAGATATATAAGTATTGGTAAAGATGTTTGTAGGATTGGAGAGAAAATGTGTATTTTTAGTGTACTTGTGGAAATCTGATGTGACAGCTGACTAGACATGTTTGTGAGTGCATTTATCATCTTGTAGGCAATTTATAGCCATTAGTTTAATCAATAAAAGTGTGGCCTTTAATTTCCATCGCATTCTTTTCTTTGTCTTTGTATTACTCTTCACACAGGTACATACAAAGTTAGATCAAGTGCTTTTATTCTTATGTTCAAGCCTGATATCCAACAAAAACGTCAGTTGTTTTTTTTTTTTTACCAAAATCTGTGTTCATATCAACTTTGACCTATTTACTTATGTGCAGACATTAAAAGTTGCCCTTTGGTAAGATTGCAAAAAAATGCCATCAAAGCTATACTTGTGGAAAGCGTTATAAACTTTGAGCATACAAGAATCGTCCACATATTTTACAAGATTGTATAGGAACCTCCATAAAGTTTTTGACTCGATTTACAAAAATATTTTACTCAGTTAATACTTTCTATTTATAACTTTTGGAAATTTTACTTCATGAAAGAATCTTATTTCATGTGATTATAACTCGTAGTGTGGTATTCACATCACATTTGGATTGGAATTCTATTAGGATGCTACTGTTGCATGTATTGTAAATGTTTGTTTATTCAAATATCTTAAATTTTAGTGTTTTTAATTTGACCAATTTTTAGCCAAGTTCTACTAACTTGGTGAAAATTGTTATTTTTATAGGATGTTTGGGTAGCTATAGCCTATAGGTAGTCTTTATGTTTTACATTTGTTGTATACATAAAATAAATGGTTCAACCTCATGAGTATTCACAGGGATAACCTAGTTGGTTAAATAAATCAAATTAAATAATCTATACTTCCTTTTTTACACCAAACAATCCAAATAACTGACAACAGTTGATTCGACATCACACTCGTCAAAACAATTCCCAGTTTTCTTCTTTGAAAACTCATCATGTTAATGTTGTTGTTCCTTTGACTATTAATCCTACAACCAGCATTCATGCGCTTCCTAAATGTCTTGTTTATACCAATTCAATGTACCCTCCAATTCATCAGGTTTCTTTTATGTTTTGTTTTATCTCTCTTGATGATTGTATGAAATGGTAGATTTGGCTCTTAATTTTTTAAGATTTTGTTGGTGTTATTATATGGGTTTTACTTTTGGATTTGACCTATGTTGATTGGAGTTCAATTGTTGAAAGTAGAATTATGTTATATGAATATGGTGCATGATCTTATTCTTCAGATTTGAAGTTTGTGTGATTTGGGGGTTTTAGGGCTTTGGAGTATGATCAATTATTATTTTCTAAAATTTTTTGACTTTTCTGACAAATATATTATTTATCAAATTATAATTACATTGAAGTCTGTCACAAGTTTGCATTTATCTTGGTCTTATTCCATTGTCTATCTCGGAAACTATTTTAGAAACTATTGTGAAATATTTGAAGTTGAAATTTTTAGTTTGACTTCAAAATTCAACTGCAACTATATGTATGTGATTAGAAACTAAGGATTTCAGGATGCATACAAATACATACATTATATGTATATTTGTTTGGCTTTACACATACATACATATTCATATCAATATACTTTACATATATGGGCACATTATTGGAACATGGATCGTTCCGTCCTACGCGTTTAGACGGAAGTTTGGATAAAATAAAGCTAATTCGATAGAAATTTCGGCAGCGTAACGCTTCGAATAACCATATGTAAAAGCTTCCATTCCATACCGAAAGAGTATACATCATTGACAAGCTTGAGAGAGTATCAAGCAATCTCTCCAGCAGAAACTCCAAAACTTAATGATTCCATAAGCTTGAGCCTAGTATTTATAGGCCTCTCATAAACATGAGGCTAATGCATAAGGATGAGCCCCCTCATACGCACGTATATGCTCATGCGTGCACATGAGCACATCCTCATACACATGTATGAGTGTTCTCTTTACCATTTTAACACTCAAACTTATAAAATATTCAACATGCGCTCTATCTAGCTGTTAGGATCGGAGGCTGTCATGATTGTGCTTGTTTGTAAGAATTTGACAAATCAATGGATATAAAACAATGTAAAGTGCAGCGGAAATGGATACAAACTTTATAAACACAATCAAAGAAGAGAATAGTTTGATAAACACATGCTTTCTCATTAAGTTGAATGATTACAATGAAAATCAAAAGATTACAAGCATGCTTACACAACTAAGCTCCCCCTCAGCCTGATACCCCAAGGTTGGATTGCACAAGATGAAAGGATTGAATTGAGGAGAAGAACTCACTCAAAACGATCAAATGTAACAGTACAGAGTACTGTTACATTTATAGACAATCCAATCCTCTGAAGCATCTCAGCTGATGTCACCATGAAAGTGACATCTAACAACCTAACAAACTCTATCTACTGATCTATACAACTACTGCTTTGCTAACTACTGATATTGTATTACATTACATAGAAGAAACAAAAAACTGCTGCTGCATCATTCTACTGCTGTGAACCCAGCAGTACTTGTCATGATCAGCAGTGCTTGACTCAAGGCAGTAGATTGGGCAGCATGGCTTTAGTTCTTCATCAATCTTTGACTTGATCAGTAGCTTCTAGGAACAGTAGCTGTTGATAAGGGCAGTACTTGGAGCATATCAGATGTTAGGATCACTTTCAAGGGAAAAGTTTAGTGTAAACTGCCGTTTATGATTAATCCACTGTTGTGAACCAGTTTTGGCTTTACATCATCTGTTCCTCTGGTAGGGTTCAATCCCAACAATCTTCCCCTGGAACAGATGATGCCAAAACACTTCATTATTCAGGATCTTTATTGCCTCATCAGAAGTTCCTTTACTTGACCTTTGAATTGTAATTCAAAGTTCATGGAATCCTTATCACCCTCATCCTTGCACAGTGTAAGCTCAAGGAGATCTTGTAAATCTTTTACACCCAGGCCAAGTGCTTTTTCCCTTGATATATGCTTCACCTCACCATTAGATTTGAGCAGAGTCAATACGTGGGTCTTTTGATCAGACATCCACTTTAGTAGTTTTGAATCCAATGGGTTTCTTAGGAGAGGTTTATTTGAATGATGAGTTTGGAGATTGAGGCCTGGTAATGACAACTTTCAGCAGTGTCTTGAGATTTTGCTGTTTCTTGTTGTTCTGCTCTAAGTGTCTGAAGAACCATCTTTATGATATATTTCTCTGAAGCTTGGTCTTCTTTTGGTTTTTTTTTTTTTTTTTTTTTTTTTGCATCCATCTGCTTTGTTTCCTTCTTTGATAAAGGATGGCCGCAGGTGGTGTTTGTGATGATGATGATGATGATGATGATGATGTTTTAGATGTGGCAGTGGTTGATTTAGTGGAGATGGCAGTGGTTGTGGTGTGTGTTGATATATTGTTAATGGTGGAGGTGTAAGTGATTTTGTGAGAATAGAAGTTGTGGTTGAAGTAGTAACTGGCTTAGTTTTAGAAGCTGTGGTGGTTGATTACCTTGTTTTTCTAACAGGACTCTTCTTTAATGAAGTACCAACCTCTTCTTTTTCTTTTTGCAGAACTATCTTTTTCTCAGCCAAAGTTCTGCTCTCATCCCTTACCCTTTTAATATCAGCAGTGGTTTTGGAACCAGCTGAATTGACTTGACTTTGAACGATCCTCATTTGTGTATCTTCGTCATCTGCTTGAATTTTCAGGGTTTCATCACCTCCCTTTTCCTTTTCTTTGACAGATGTTTCAGCAGAAGTTACTGAGAGATTTTCCCAGAGTCATTTTCTCCCCCTTTTTGGCATCATCAACTCTTTCGAAGATAGGTGCAGGGGTTGAAAAAAAATTCCATAACTCATTTGTAGCAGTTGCTTGTGGTGGAGCAAGTGCTTGAGTTGGAACAGTAGTGGGTTGCACCATTTGTACTGTTAACAACTGTTGCAGCATTTCTTTGATCTATGCAACCGAAGTGTTCAGTTTTTCGACACGTTCTGTCAATTCCAGGTACTTTAAACCATCACCCAATTTAATGGGATCATTTGATTTCCCACTAGTAGTGGTTTTATCAGTGGTTTGAGGTAGGGAGTGTACTCCAAACATTAACCACTGATGCCCCTTTTTCTTGGTACTGGGGACTTCTTTCTTCATAATGAGAAACACTTTTTAGTGAACCAGTGAAGACTGGATACACACGAGTTCCCAGTGAAGAAATTGCCTTCAAGGAAGTCTTATTGATGAAACTACTGTCCAAATGCAAACCAGTGGGTTCAGCAATTGTAGTAGCTGCTTCACTTGAGCTACCACCAAGAGTTACTTGTAACTCAAGGGGTGTAACCTCCTCAGTTGTTGCTGGGACAGCAGAGGTATAAGCATCAGACTCAGTCACTTGTTGGAGTATACTCTCAGTGATAGGTGGTTTAGAGGAACTGATTTATGTCTGAGTTATATCCAAAGCATGCAACAAGGTTATTTTTGATGGTGGAATTTGTGAAGTGAAGATATGGGATGAAATAAAATTTGCCCCGGGAGGAGGGCTGTGGAAGTTAGATTCAAGTGAATCCATTGCTTCATAAGATGGCGTCCCTGTGCTTACAACCTGTTCTTTTTGTGAAGAAGCAGGAGGAGCTTTAGGCATGGGTTGAGACCTTTCTACCATCTGCTGTGAGGAAGTAGCAGCAGTGGTTTCTAGTGACTTTTGTGTTGTCACTGGCAGTTGCTCTGGGATCTCATCTTCCAGAGTTGTCTTTATTGCAGGTTTGGGGGGGCTTTTGAATTTTCTTTTGTTTTGGTCTTTTGGTGGATTTAGGTGGGGGTTTCACAGCAGTTGTGTTACTGTTGTGATCACCTTGAGTAGTGGGCTCAGCAGCAGATACCTGAAGAGCAGTGGTAGCTGCTAGAATCTGCTTAGGCACCTCTGCTTTTGTTTTGGAAATTTTTTGATAGCCTTGTGAATATTTCAGGTGTAAGGCCATTTATTTGAAAAAATGATCATGGCAACTGATGCACACAACTGTTGAATAACATCTGTCCACGTGTAACCTCTGTTGTAAATCAGTGTTTTGCACAAGCAGAGGATACACTTTGGCAATGGATAGATTTTACTATTTAACAGAGTTTTAATGCCATCAGTGCTTTGAACAGACTTTGAGGATTTATTTGAAATTTTCAATTTTAAACTATTTTTTAAGGTTATTTTTGATTTTTCTAAAAACATTTTTATGCTATTTACACATGGAACACAAGAAAGCTTGCTTTAATCCATGTTTAGCACTCCAATCATAAGGATCAAGTTTTTAACAGTAGATGAATCCAATTCATAAGTTTGTACATCTACCAACTGATCTTTAGGATGGACATGTTAAAGATGAAATCAAACCTTTTTATAGCAATCCCTCACAAAGTGATGTCTGATAATGAATGATGGTGAATCAAGGAGATATTGAACTTTTGATGATATATTTCAGCTACTTGACTGCCCTGCATAAAAACAATCTTTTGAGCAACTATACCAAAATTCAATAACATATTTTGAAGTTACAAACAGTTGGACTTTTCAGCAACAGCAGCAGCATCATAATATTCTTCAATAAGTGGTTGGAAATATATGTTGCATGTGCACAGTCAATAACACCTTGATGTTTGTACTTGTTTTGAATTTGATAAAACTTGACAACCATGCTTCAACATATGCAATGTTCTTTGAGGACCCACTTTTTGCCAAATAGATTCTCATCCTTTGGCTGTGGCACAAGTTTTACAGGCTTGTTGTCACTGAACTGCTGAAGCTCTTCTTAGAAGACAACTACCCAACTTTTTGTCTTTCAATGCTTTAGGCATTTTGACTTGTTGATGGAGTGGTAGAGAGTCAGCAAGAAGACACATGTTTTAGGATAGCCTTTTTTGAAAGAATCCTTTTCATTGATGTTGCTAAGAGAATGGTGAAATGGTTGAGTTTTAAAGAGGATTGATGTTTTTAACAGGTGGAGCTGCAGATGTGAATCATCTGAGCTAATCACTGCTGGTGACTTTGATATCCAGCAGTGACTTGAAATGGATGTGAAAGGATTTGAAGGAGGGGTTTGGCACACTGATAATTTTTTATCCATTTTTGATGAATATTTATCAACAGTGGTTTGGTGAAGTAGTGGTAGAGAATTAGAAAGCAATTTGATCAAACACTGTTTGTACATCAGTGGATGAGCTTTAACAGCTGTTTTGTACATCTGCTGCTCTGATGATGGAAATGATTTTAGTATCATGTCCAAGATCTGTTGATGATGAATGTGGGTCACCTGCAGAACCAAATACTTGATAAACACATTTTAAATGCAAGTTTATCAAAATTAATCATAACAGCAGGGTTTACAGGGATTTTTTTTTTAATGCAGAAAATTCACTTGTTTCAGCATTCAAGGTTTTACCACATGTTTGTTACAAGTTTTGAAGCTTTTATAGATTCCTGATAGTGGTTTAGTACCCCAGATAATGGAAACCTTTTTACTATGGCTACTCATTTTGTGTCATAATGTTTGAATTAGAACATGAGCATCCAAGTATTATAAGGTCTGTTAGCAAACAATCTTTGATCAGTGTTAAAACAAACTTGAGTTTGACATGACCTTGACACTTGCACCATTTCCTTTTGTTCTATTTTCAAGGAGAGTATCACCAAAAAAATAAGGGTTCTACATCCTGACAGGAGTTTGAACTTTTTCTATCAAAAACAAGTAAAAGTACAAAATATATCATTCTTAAGAAAAATAAAGAATAATATATCCTGTTTTATTTGAAGAAAACTTTACAGAGAAAAAGAGTAAACGTTTTCTGATAATAAAATCAATTAGATCTGGTATCACTTCATTATCAAGCTTAGGACAATGGTCAGCGGTTTGAACCAAAGTCCTGTAACCACTGTTTGGTACCATTTCCTTGTCAGTTGATTGTTACCAAGAGGAGCCCGTTCACAAAGGTTTTGAAAGTTCTTTGTGAACCTTATTACCATGTGAATAATTTCTGAGAAATTTGGCCTATTCCTCTTTATTGAAAAATATCTGGAGATACTTTTGTTACCTGAACTTCCCTGAAACAATGATTGTGCATGGTTGATTGATGACATTATGTTTGACAAAAAATGCAGATCTATTTTTGGTTTTCCTTTTGTAGGATTAACCTGTGGACTCTTAAGTGTTTTGTGTTTATACTCTTTTCTTTTGAATTCAAAAGTTTTGAGATAAACACACTTTTGAGTTTTTGTAATTTTTCTTCTTTCCCCCTTTTTTTACCCTTTCCATAGAAAAGTATTGAAACTTTTACTTGAAGGTTTTCAAGGAAAGAATACTCAATCCAAAATCATTTTCAGCAATGCTTTGAGAGATTTGGACATTTTTGCACTTGCTTATGCCAAATTCCACATTACTCATGATCTGGATATTTTGACTGCTGATTTTCTTAATGTATTCTCAACATAGTTGATTTTTGGTCCTTTTAGAGGATTTTCAACCTGTTTTTCAATACATAAGATCTGAATAGCTAAAGTTTTAATTTCCCTCTTTTTATGTTAACAAAAACACTAATGTTATCATCCGAACATAGATTTTCGTTGACATGAGGTAAACACCTTAGCAGCAGTCATGATAAAAACATCACAACCTTCATAACAACAATTGAAATCAATTTTGTAACATAAAGAGATTATACCATAGTTATCAGACATATTTTCAGATCTGAGCACTATAGGTGTTTTATGGATGATATCACTTGTTATGTGAAGTTTGTGTGTCATATGACATCCTGATTGTTTTACAGAGTATCTGAATAATCATTTTGAACATGATTTCTCGTTGCTCTGTTTTTCAACAACATACAATCAACCTTAGTATCAATGAATTTTGAGCTGAACTGTTATGTCAAATTGACTGTTAGATCGAATTTGACTGTCCGGGCTCTGATACCAATTGTTAGGATCGGAGGCTGTCATGATTGTGCTTGTTTGTAAGAATTTGACAAATCAACGGATATAAAACAATGTAAAGTGCAGCGGAAATGGATACAAACTTTATAAACACAATCAAAGAAGAGAATAGTTTGATAAACACGTGCTTT
The DNA here is from genome assembly GCF_002127325.2 of Helianthus annuus. Lineage (NCBI taxonomy): Eukaryota > Viridiplantae > Streptophyta > Magnoliopsida > Asterales > Asteraceae > Helianthus > Helianthus annuus. Next base: position 85,619,255 of record NC_035433.2, read on the forward strand.
CTCATTAAGTTGAATGATTACAATGAAAATCAAAAGATTACAAGCATGCTTACACAACTAAACTCCCCCTCAGCCTGATACCCCAAGGTTAGATTGCACAAGATGAAAGGATTGAATTGAGGAGAAGAACTCACTCAAAACGATCAAATGTAACAGTACAGAGTACTGTTACATTTATAGACAATCCAATCATCTGAAGCATCTCAGCTGACGTCACCATGAAAGTGACATCTAACAACCTAACAAACTCTATCTACTGATCTATACAACTACTGCTTTGCTAACTACTGATATTGCATTACATTACATAGAAGAAACAAAAAACTGCTGCTGCATCATTCTACTGCTGTGAACCCAGCAGTACTTGTCATGATCAGCAGTGCTTGACTCAAGGCCGTAGATTGGGCAGCAGGGCTTTAGTTCTTCATCAATCTTTGACTTGATCAGTAGCTTCTAGGAACAGTAGTTGTTGATAAGGGCAGTACTTGGAGCATATCAGATGTTAGAATCACTTTCAAGGGAAAAGTTTAGTGTAAACTGCTGTTTATGATTAATCCACTGTTGTGAACCAGTTTTAGCTTTACATCATCTGTTCCTCTGGTAGGGTTCAATCCCAACACTAGCCTATTCGTATAGTGGCGAACACACATAATATGCACTAACACATATCATTATACTTTATTTATACATATAAACAGTTGTTAAATTATGTGACACCCCAGGAAAATCAGTGAACGATTGAACTTACCTAGCTTCCTCAGTGAGTGCATACCAAATTTCGGGACGAAATTTCTTTTTAGTTGGGGATAATGTGACAACTCGTACTTTAGACTTACTGTGTGTAACGTTATATGCTTACGTGAACCATATTATTTGAATGAATACATGATATGTTATGTTTATGTGATATGTGTGTATTATATACTAGTATAGTGAACGAGCCCAAACCGCACACTATAACCCGATCGTACAAGACTAACCGGTCACACAAGCCCATTTGGGCCACACCTTGTACGCGGACCCATAGGGCACCCGAGTTGGGTTCGGCCCACTTGTTTTGTACGCAAACAAACACCCATCTAGGGGTAGTTCTCTCATTTGTCACAAAACACAAAACACACAAGAAACCCTAGATCTCTCTCTCTCTCTCTCTCTCGTTTGCTTGGAACTCGACGACACAAGACCTTCCTTGTTCGGATCACCCTTTTCTGCCATTAATCGGTTAGTATGTTTATGTTTGTATTCATGGTTAAAGATATGATTCATATGAAATTGCTCATGTCCATCGGCTTGTTCTTGATGTGTATACCGAATGATTTTAATGGATTTGTATGGTTATTATGATTGGTCACGTTATTGAATGATACTAGGTGTTAATCGGCTGTGATTTGATGAATGATATAATTGTTATGTAATCGGCTCTTATGTGTAAGTGCTAATGTTCATATGAATCGGATAGTTTAGAAGTTATAAGATATGTTCATGAAAATCGTTATGTTACGGTTCGTATGTTTAGTTAGGGTTCATATGAATTCATAATAGATTTGCTTGTTTGATCGAATAACACATGGATGGAGACTGTTAATCGTTGATTGATTTTGTGCAAGTTTGGAAACCACGAAACTGATTGCATGAAACATGGAAATCTGTTACACGTTGATAGACTTAACACGGTTGCGAGTCGAGACCGTGGTTGCGAGTCCAGTTGCGACTCAGGATCTCACACCAACACAGCAGCACGAACCGAGACCACGGTTGCGAGTCCCATTGCGACTCGAAACCGGACCATGACAAGCCGAAACCACAGTTGCGAGTCCCGTTGCGACTCGAAACCTCCCGTTGCGACTCGAGATCTCGACTCGAGACCATACGCACGTGCACACACAATTGGGCTTATGGACTGTTTTGTTATTGGGCTGTTATGTGTTATGTTTATGGGCCGTTTATGCTATTGGATCAATTATGCTATTATTTGGGCCGGGAACTATTGAATTTCATCGGATGGACCGCACAAGGATGTTGGGCTTGTGCGAGTCCAAGTCTTGCATACGATATACTATTAAAGCGTGTTTGATTGAATACGTGTTACCATGACTTATACGTGCTCGTGACTTGTTGGACTATGTGTAAATATACGTGTATCATTTGAAGTCAAAACCTGACTTGTACAATAACCATGATAGGACGTGGTTGACCACTTACTAGCTTACCTGTACTTTCTGTGTATCTGCCGAGCAACCCAAGGTGAGTTCACACTCTTACCAAGGCATGGGATTCCCGGGGTGTTGGGAATGGGATTGAAAGGATAAAGTTGAATAGATTAATACGAATACCATTACTAGACTACCATATCATCGTCCTCGGTTGTGCAGGACACGTACGTAAAACCTATGTACACTTATGCTACTCGCTATCCTCGGTTGTGAAGGATACTCACGTAAAACCTGCGTGAACGGATACTCACTACTGCCTCGGTTGTGTCAGGCACTTACGTAAAACCTACGTAAACCCCCACGTACCCTATCCTCGGTTGTGAAGGATACTTACGTAAATCCTGCGTAAACTTGTACGTATTACTGTTCTCGGTTGTGAAGAACACATATGGTTACGCATAGTCTAGTGGATTCATAACATGGGAAGCCCCCACCAATAGAAACCTATATTGGCCCAGTAGAGCCACTTGATACTCATGAACTTACTGTTACGCATTTACTTTCTGTGAACTCTCTCAACTAGTTGTTGACTCTCTGCTGCATGCCTTGCAGGACCTTAGGTACATTATGGAGCTTGCACAGGGAGGAGCAGGTCGTTGTGGGATACGGATCGTGAACGATATTTGAACTTATAACTTGTTTGGGTTTTCAGTGTTATGCTTCCGCTACTTAAACAAAGTTTGGTTTTGAAACATCAATCATGTCGTGATGAATTACTTTATCTACTTTTATTATTAAATGCTATGTTTGATATGATTGATGGCTTGATCCTTGTCATGTCACGCTCCCAAGCGGTGATACTCCGCGTGTGGATTTTGGGGGTGTGACAGATTGGTATCAGAGCCATTGGTTATAGAGAACTTGGTTTTAATATGGGAAAACGTTTTTATTAAAACCAGACTATAACCAGAACAGTGCTCTCAACGATCCACAACGACGCTTCGCTCCACGTGCAAGACTCGACATACTAGGTAATAAGGTTTATGTTTATTGCCTGTTTGCTAGAACTGCTTAGAACTTTGCTCGCATTACGCTTAGATACACATGACTTTATTACATGAGAATACCTACGTGCTTACACTTTTCTGTCATCGCCCTACTCGCGAACCACTCTCACTTACATTACTTTTTACAATGAAGATCATGTCTGGACGAATCAACATGACTCAAGCCCAGCTAGAGGCTCTCGTTCAAGCTCAAGTTGTTGCGGCACTTGCAGCTGCTCAAGCAGGTAGTATACCCTGCAGTATAGACTCATACTAGGATCCTTAGATCCTGCATTAACTCTCGTATTTAATCTCGTCCTATTCGTACACAATAGGTCAACACGCGCAGCAACCTGTCTGCACTTTCAAGAACTTCATGGACTGTCGTCCAAGTACCTTTAGTGGCACAGAGGGGGCAGTTGGACTCCTCCACTGGTTTGAGAAGCTCGAGTCTGTGTTCGAGATGTGTGAATGCCCTGAGGCTCGCATGGTGAAATACGCCACTGGCACGCTAGAAGGAATAGCACTAACTTGGTGGAACGCCCAAGTTCAGATTTTAGGGTTGGCAGCTGCTAACGCCACACCCTGGAATGATTTCAAGGAACTGATCAAGAGGGAGTATTGTACTCGGGAAGACATCCATAAGCTGGAGGATGAGTTTTACCATCTGAAGATGACTGGATCGGAAATTGAAGCTTACACCAAAAGGTCAAACGAACTGGCCGTACTGTGTCCAACTATGGTGGACCCTCCGATTAAGCGCATTGAGTTGTATCTCAAAGGTTTGGCGCCAGAGATCCAGAGCCATGTTACTTCGGCTAATCTTGATAACATCCAGGATATTCAACGCCTCGCTCACCGCATTACAGATCAGGCAGTGGATCAGAACAAACTTCCTAAACGTATCAGCGCTACTGCTACCGTTACTACTTCGGCTACTCCTGCTACTCCCAGTGACAGCAAGAGAAAATGGGATGGGGATTCCAGCAAGGGATCAGCTTCAGTTCAGTCTCAGGCCCAGCAGCGGAAGACTGACAGTTATCAGAGTCCCAGTCAGCATTCTTCAGGTAATCACAGGCAGGGCGGATATCGAGGGAACCTCCCAAAGTGCAACAATTGCGGCAGACACCACGGTGGCCAGTGTAATAAGGGTCGCTGTCAAAGATGCCTCAAGATGGGTCATGAGGCTAAGGATTGTAGAAGCCCTCGTCCTGCGAACCAGAACCAGCAGCAGCCACAAGCACAGCAGAATCAGCAACAGAGCAACAAAGGATGTTTTCATTGCGGCGCAGAAGGGCACTTCAAAAGGCACTGTCCTCAGCTGAACAGGAACAATAACAACAACAACAATAACAACAATCAGGGCAATGGCAACAACAACAACGGGGGAAACAACAACGGCAACGAGGCAAGGGGTCGTGCATTCGTACTAGGTCGAGGCGACGCAGTGAACGATCCCAACGTGGTTATGGGTAAGTTTCTCCTTGATGATATTTATGTTACTGTTTTATTCGATTCGGGTGCGGATACAAGTTATATTTCTGTGAAAGCCAGTAAATTGCTAAAACGTACATCAACACCCCTAAGCACCAAACATGTCGTAGAACTAGCTAATGGTAAGAGTCTAGAAGCCACGCAGATAGTCAGGGGTTGTAGTATTGTCTTAGCCGGTCAGACTTTTTCCATCGACCTCATTCCCATAGTCTTGGGAAGTTTTGATATCGTTATTGGGATGGATTGGTTATCCCAACATCAGGCAGAGATCTTATGCAGCGAGAAGATTATTCGCATTCCCCGTTCTGGTCAAGAACCTCTTGAAGTTCAAGGCGACAAGAGTGGTGCTGTGGTTGGCATCATCTCTTTCTTGAAGGCTCAGAAATGCTTACGAAAGGGGCACACTGCCATTCTGGCACTCGTTACAGACGCATCAGTAAAGGAAAAGAGATTGGAGGATATTCCAATTGTACGCGACTACCCTCAGGTGTTTCCTGAAGACTTACCTGGCTTGCCGCCTCACCGTCAGGTCGAATTTCAAATCGAGCTCGCTCCAGGAGCAGCACCCATAGCTCGCGCACCATATCATCTAGCTCCATCAGAATTGGAGGAACTGTCAAAGCAGCTACAAGAGCTCTTGGAAAAGGGCTTCATACGTCCAAGCTCTTCACCTTGGGGAGCTCCAGTACTATTTGTGAAAAAGAAAGACGGTACGTTCAGAATGTGCATAGACTACCGTGAACTCAACAAGGTGACGGTGAAGAACCGTTATCCTCTTCCACGCATAGACGACTTATTCGACCAGTTGCAAGGGTCGTGCTACTATTCGAAGATAGACTTGAGGTCTGGTTATCATCAGCTGAGAGTCCGGGAGGAGGACGTCTCCAAAACTGCATTCAGAACTCGTTACGGTCACTACGAGTTTCTTGTCATGCCGTTCGGGTTAACGAACGCGCCTGCCGTATTTATGGATCTTATGAACAGGGTGTGCAAACCCTATCTTGACAAATTCGTCATTGTTTTCATCGACGGCATTCTGATCTACTCCAAGAGTCAGGAGGAGCACGAGCAGCACCTACGCCTTATTTTGGAACTCTTTCGAAAGGAACAGCTATACGCGAAGTTCTCGAAATGCGACTTCTGGCTTCGTGAAGTCCATTTTCTAGGCCACGTAGTGAACAAGGATGGGATCCATGTCGATCCATCCAAGGTAGACTCGATCAGAAACTGGCCTGCACCACGTACTCCAACGGAAATACGCCAATTCTTGGGTTTGGCGGGTTACTACAGACGGTTTATTAAAGACTTTTCAAAGATTGCTCAGCCGCTTACGCTACTGACACAGAAGGGTGTCACCTACCGTTGGGGCAACACGCAGGAAACTGCTTTTCAGTACTTAAAGGATAGACTTTGCAGTGCACCTATCCTCTCTTTGCCAGAGGGCACAGACGATTTCGTAGTATATTGTGATGCATCCATCCAGGGTCTTGGGTGTGTATTGATGCAGCGGGATAAGGTTATTGCTTACGCTTCGCGCCAACTTAAGATTCATGAACGGAACCACACGACGCACGATTTAGAGCTGGGAGCTGTTGTTTTCGCGCTTAAGATATGGCGACACTACCTGTACGGTACCAGGTGCACGATTTACACCGATCACAGGAGCCTCGAGCATATTCTTAAGCAGAAGGATTTGAACATGCGTCAACGACGATGGGTTGAACTACTGAACGATTACGAATGCGCTATCAAGTACCATCCAGGCAAGGCCAATGTTGTGGCTGGCGCTCTCCGTCGGAAAGACACTTTATCTCGGCGCGTGCGAGCGCTACAGCTTACGATTCAGTCTAGCCTTCCTGCACAGATACGAGATGCTCAGGTAGAAGCATTGAAACCCGAAAACGTCAAAGCTGAAGCCTTACGCGGCTCACGACAACGAATGGAACAGAAGGCAGACGGCGCCTACTATGTAACGGGGCGTATTTGGGTCCCACTTTATGGCGGTCTACGCGAACTTGTGATGGACGAAGCACACAAGTCTCGCTACTCGGTACACCCAGGATCGGATAAAATGTACCACGACATCAATACTACTTATTAGTGGCCTAGCATGAAGGCCCACATCGCTACTTACGTTGGCAAGTGCTTGACCTGTGCGAGAGTCAAGGTTGAATACCAGAAACCAGCTGGCCTACTTCAGCAGCCTAAGATACCTCAATGGAAATGGGAAGAAATTTCCATGGATTTGTTACAGGCCTACCTAGATCCCAGCGTGGGAATGATACCATATGGGTGATCGTGGATCGACTCACCAAGTCTGCACACTTCCTAGCTATAAAGGAAACGGATAAGTTCTCCACTCTTGCAGACGTCTATCTTAAAGAAGTTGTTTCGAGGCACGGAGTGCCCACCTCCATTATTTCAGATCGCGATGCACGATTCACGTCAGAACTATGGCAAGCAATGCACAAATCTTTCGGCTCACGGTTAGACATGAGCACAGCATATCACCCTCAGACGGATGGGCAGTCTGAGCGAACGATTCAAACACTTGAAGACATGCTTAGGGCATGCGTTATTGACTTCGGCAACGGCTGGGAAAAGCACCTCCCTTTGGTGGAGTTCTCGTATAATAATAGTTATCACACCAGCATTCAAGCCGCTCCATTCGAGGCATTGTACGGGCGTAAATGCCGGTCACCTCTCTGTTGGGCAGAGGTGGGGGATAGTCAGATTACAGGTCCAGAGATCGTAGTGGACGCCACAGAAAAGATTGCACAAATAAGACAACGCATGGCGGCAGCACGCGACCGTCAGAAAGCCTACGCGGACAAGCGTAGAAAGCCATTGGAATTTCAGGTCGGGGACCGGGTTTTACTAAAAGTCTCACCCTGGAAGGGTGTGGTTCGTTTTGGCAAACGGGGCAAACTAAATCCGCGATATGTCGGACCATTCGAGATCATTGAGAAAATCGGCAAAGTAGCCTACAAGTTGAACCTACCAGCTGAACTCGGGGCAGTTCACAATGTATTTCACGTGTCGAATCTGAAGAAGTGCCTGTCAGATGAGACCCTTATCATTCCCTTCAAAGAACTCACTATCGACGAGCGGTTGCAGTTCGTCGAGGAACCAGTAGAAATCACGGACCGGGATGTGAAGGTCCTCAAAAACAAGAGAATCCCTCTTGTTCGAGTACGTTGGAACTCCAAACGTGGCCCAGAGTACACCTGGGAACGCGAAGACAGGATGACAGAAAAGTACCCCCAGTTATTCGAAACCAATGCAACCACTACTGAGGCTGAAGCTACTACTTCGGAATTTCGGGACGAAATTCCAGATCAACGGGGGGAGGATGTGACACCCCAGGAAAATCAGTGAACGATTGAACTTACCTAGCTTCCTCAGTGAGTGTATACCAAATTTCGGGACGAAATTTCTTTTTAGTTGGGGATAATGTGACAACTCGTACTTTAGACTTACTGTGTGTAACGTTATATGCTTACGTGAACCATATTATTTGAATGAATACATGATATGTTATGTTTATGTGATATGTGTGTATTATATACTAGTATAGTGAACGAGCCCAAACCGCACACTATAACCCGATCGTACAAGACTAACCGGTCACACAAGCCCATTTGGGCCACACCTTGTACGCGGACCCATAGGGCACCCGAGTTGGGTTCGGCCCACTTGTTTTGTACGCAAACAAACACCCATCTAGGGGTAGTTCTCTCATTTGTCACAAAACACAACACACACAAGAAACCCTAGATCTCTCTCTCTCTCTCGTTTGCTTGGAACTCGACGACACAAGACCTTCCTTGTTCGGATCACCCTTTTCTGCCATTAATCGGTTAGTATGTTTATGTTTGTATTCATGGTTAAAGATATGATTCATATGAAATTGCTCATGTCCATCGGCTTGTTCTTGATGTGTATACCGAATGATTTTAATGGATTTGTATGGTTATTATGATTGGTCACGTTATTGAATGATACTAGGTGTTAATCGGCTGTGATTTGATGAATGATATAATTGTTATGTAATCGGCTCTTATGTGTAAGTGCTAATGTTCATATGAATCGGATAGTTTAGAAGTTATAAGATATGTTCATGAAAATCGTTATGTTACGGTTCGTATGTTTAGTTAGGGTTCATATGAATTCATAATAGATTTGCTTGTTTGATCGAATAACACATGGATGGAGACTGTTAATCGTTGATTGATTTTGTGCAAGTTTGGAAACCACGAAACTGATTGCATGAAACATGGAAATCTGTTACACGTTGATAGACTTAACACGGTTGCGAGTCGAGACCGTGGTTGCGAGTCCAGTTGCGACTCGGGATCTCACACCAACACAGCAGCACGAACCGAGACCACGGTTGCGAGTCCCATTGCGACTCGAAACCGGACCATGACAAGCCGAAACCACAGTTGCGAGTCCCGTTGCGACTCGAAACCTCCCGTTGCGACTCGAGATCTCGACTCGAGACCATACGCACGTGCACACACAATTGGGCTTATGGACTGTTTTGTTATTGGGCTGTTATGTGTTATGTTTATGGGCCGTTTATGCTATTGGATCAATTATGCTATTATTTGGGCCGGGAACTATTGAATTTCATCGGATGGACCGCACAAGGATGTTGGGCTTGTGCGAGTCCAAGTCTTGCATACGATATACTATTAAAGCGTGTTTGATTGAATACGTGTTACCATGACTTATACGTGCTCGTGACTTGTTGGACTATGTGTAAATATACGTGTATCATTTGAAGTCAAAACCTGACTTGTACAATAACCATGATAGGACGTGGTTGACCACTTACTAGCTTACCTGTACTTTCTGTGTATCTGCCGAGCAACCCAAGGTGAGTTCACACTCTTACAAAGGCATGGGATTCCCGGGGTGTTGGGAATGGGATTGAAAGGATAAGGTTGAATAGATTCATACGAATACCATTACTAGACTACCATATCATCGTCCTCGGTTGTGCAGGACACGTACGTAAAACCTATGTACACTTATGCTACTCGCTATCCTCGGTTGTGAAGGATACTCACGTAAAACCTGCGTAAACTTGTACGTATTACTGTTCTCGGTTGTGAAGAACACATATGGTTACGCATAGTCTAGTGGATTCATAACATGGGAAGCCCCCACCAATAGAAACCTATATTGGCCCAGTAGAGCCACTTGATACTCATGAACTTACTGTTACGCATTTACTTTCTGTGAACTCTCTCAACTAGTTGTTGACTCTCTGCTGCATGCCTTGCAGGACCTTAGGTACATTATGGAGCTTGCACAGGGAGGAGCAGGTCGTTGTGGGATACGGATCGTGAATGATATTTGAACTTATAACTTATTTGGGTTTTCAGTGTTATGCTTCCGCTACTTAAACAAAGTTTGGTTTTGAAACATCAATCATGTCGTGATGAATTACTTTATCTACTTTTATTATTAAATGCTATGTTTGATATGATTGATGGCTTGATCCTGGTCATGTCACGCTCCCAAGCGGTGATACTCCACGTGTGGATTTTAGGGGTGTGACAAATTATACGTTACGCAAAACCATATAATTATATAACGTATTTTATCTTAGCCATTTTAACATCCGTCGTAACGCGTGAATGACGTGAACTCGTTTAATGGACAATTATAACATGAATATTAAGAACAATAAAATAAATTACATTTTTATTATATGATCAAACCCCACATTCATAAATTAATAAATTAATCAAGTATTTGTGAAAGATAAGAAGTCAAGTTGCAAAAGGGTCATGCTTAGATTATGACGTTATTTCGCACGAGGCCAGTCCTTTATTTGAATAATTATTAAAAATAAAATTTAAAGTATGTAACAAAAAAGTTTACTCAATCCTTTTTATACAAATATTAAATGCCTAATTCGATCTTTATTAGATCTTCAAGTATCCCTAGTGTGTATACAATTATGATAACGGATTTGGATTTCATGTTTTCATACGTGTTTGTTATATTATTTTAGTTGAATGCAAATTATTAAATTGCATAATGCTTACATGATAGTTTAAAACTCTAATTATCTTAAATAAATAAAAAATTTATTTCAAAACATTATAGAGTTATGTATGTAGCTTTCGTATAGAAATTTTTGGGTATATACGTTTTCGACCCCCCAGTTCTATAAAAAATTTTGGGTATATACGTTTTCGACCCCCTGTCGGAAATCTCAAGCTTCACCACTGAGTTAATGCAAAGTCGAATCACGGGATTTAACTGCAAAGATTAGTTCCGATGTATGTGAGCGGAATGATACCAACATGAAATCATGAATGAATATCTACTTGTTACGCTACTTGTAAGGGCTGTGTTGATGATCTCTTTAGGTCCAACTTCCAAGCTACATAAAACTAACTTTGAGGTGACGGACCAAGTGATCGGGTGACCAGTAAATGATAGGTGCATACCGTATATGGTATGTAGTTGTTTATCAATCATACACTTCGACGTTACTTTAAATTTTGAAGAAGGATATTTTGAAATGTTGATGGAAATGCAAGGAATGAAGATCTGAAAGGTTTTGATTCCACACTGATATTAAATGATAAATGTCTAATTGATATTAAAGGATATACTAGGAAGAAAAAAGAATATAAACCATTAATAAAAAAATGACAACTTGATCAACAAAAGGTTTAAACTAAGATAAGACCATTTATAATATGAAAGAAGACCCAAGTACCTTAAAGAGGGGTAATTTGAAAGTTAAAAAGTTTGGTGTCACAGGAATTGTTGGAAATTGCGTGTAGATGTGTGAGTGGTGGACTTTTTGCAAAATTTCTTCATGACTTTGAAGGTTGTCAAGATGTTTATGACCCACTAAAATGGATGCATGCATGCACCTAGACCATTTTCCATTTTCTCTAATAAATAAAACATTTTAACCTTACATGAGTTCGTCTCAATATTATCATCACACTTTATGTGTACGACTATATTCCTTTTTGCTTGTTTAACAAAACCAAAACGTTTCTCTTATGGTCTTTGTATTTATTTTGGCCCACTGAATATTTTATATTTAGTTTCAAATTAATTTAATTGTTATAATGATGTAATATGTAGCTGTTGAGTTTGATCCTTTTCCACTGCCTTTTTTGAAATGGAACAGATATCATATCTTATTAGCAGAAAACACACCACAAACCTAACTAACTAAAATAAGTGTTCCAAATAACTGACTAAACTAACCTTTGTTTTGGTTTGGTTTTGGTTTGCCCCCAAAAAGCACAAACAAAATTAATGTGTGGTTGTGGATTTCGGATTGACGGATTGAATTGATAATCGTGAATATTATTCATACATTTATTTAGAGTAAATTATAAAAATTGTCATTTATATTTACGCCAGATTGCAAAGTATGTCATCTGTCTTTAAATTTAACACGATTCATACTTTATGTTTGCAAAACCTTGCACATTATGTTTTTTAGTACTAACTCAGTTAAATTTTAATGTTAGATCAGATCAAGTGGACTCCATATGAGGGTAAAGTAGTCTTTTACCCCTTTATCTTACTTATATTCTAACAAATAAACAAAAATAAATTTTGAAATTTAATATGTATATATATACACTATATATAAAGAGAAAGAGTGAGAGTTATTAATACATCAGTCTCCCTCTCTTCTCACACATCTCTCTCGTCTCTTCCTCTCTTCCTAACAGACACCACAACCCACCACCTTCCACCCGCTCCACACAACCTGCCACCACCACCCACCCCACACCACCTTCTACCACAGCGGTTTCGGGTTTTCACGGTGGATAGATCAAGCAACGTTAGGGTTTCTAGATTAGATTAGATGATCGTGATGGATAGTGGTAATGATGACGGTTATTGAGGCATTTTATGGTGGTTGTGAACTCACTGGAACCAAGATGTCCGGTGAAGGAAGACGTTACAGATCTGAGATTCTGGTGGTTGACATCAATTGTGAAAGCAAAAGTACATGATGATTCTTGTTATGTGTGGCGTGTTAAACACAGGGCGTTGACCATACAGATCTAAGATTGGAGAAGCCACCAATATTAGGGTTTTCGTTTCTTGTAGGACGCCAAGATCTTATAGATCCAAGACTGGAGAAGACGAGTGGCCGTAGTCGAGTGGTGGTGATGGTGGTCGGGTGGTGGTGGCTGGGTGGTAGTGGTGGTGGTTGTGGAGAATAGTTAGAGAAAGGGGTGAGAAAAGGGAGGGTTGTTTATGGTGGTGGTGGTGAGAATAGGTTGTTAGAGAGAGATGTCAGAGAAAGAGAGAGAGAGATGGTTGAGAGAGAGGATCTGATATATGTATCCTAATTTTGAATGTTTTAAAATTTGTTTTTGTTTTATTTATTAAATATATTTAAATAAATTGGTAAAATTACCAATATGCCCTGTTCTAACATTAAAATTTAGCTGAGTTAGGGCTAAAGGACATAATATGCAAGGTTTTGTACACATAAAGTATGAATCTCGTCAACCTTAAAGACAAACAACATACTTTGCAATCTAGTGTAAACATAAAGGACGTTTTTTTTGTAATTTACTCCATTCATTTGTGTCTTGGATATCGCTTTGTTCTTAAATTCGTTCCTTCCAGTGGTTACACACTAAGTTCGTTCCTACCAAGCTTCAAATAGCAGGCATTTTTAATAAACCTCTTCTCTAGCTTCTCTTTTAGGCTATCGCGCTAAATTATGTGTTTGTTAGCCACCTATTTGCTTGACCATTCTGTTTTTTTTTCTTTTTTTTGTCGAGGGTGGGGGTATAATTAGATACGAACTTGACAACAATAATAGTTGCACCTAGTGTGATCCTACATATAGGGTGGGGTATAGGCAAGCATTTCATTTATCCCAAAGAATAAAAAGGCTGCTACAAGTGACCTTCCCCCCTCCCAGCTTCAAGGCCACATCCGGTCATAAGAGCCAAATGAAACATAAATAAATACATAGCTACTCTAAAAACAAGAGAAAAACGTAGGGTATAGAAGATATTCTTTTTAAAGCCACCAAACAATAAATAGGTGAATTTAACACATCAAATACACACGCAAACAATAACATGCAAAGGCTACCGAAAACAAATGAAAAGCCAGACTCCTAAGACAAGACTCTAATACCCAACCGTGCCACCCTCCTAAACATCCTTAACTCTAGTACTACGTCTCAACGAACACCTATCTTAGACCATGTTCTCAGAGAAGTGCAAGTCTATAAAATCTTTCCTAATCTGCTCCTCATAAGTCAGATTCATTCTGTCTCTACTTCTCTTTCCCTCGACAGAAAGATAAAATCCTTCCTAATCGGCTCCTCACAAGTCTGTTTCATTCTGTCTCTACTTCTCTTTCCCTCGACAGAAAGAGTTTCCATGGTTATAACTGTGGTCATCGTCTGTCCCCTACTAACATACCCAAACCATCTCAACCTCCCACCCTTTATCTTATCTGATATACTAATTACCCTAATATATCACTAAAACAGAGTTTTACGTAAATAGGCAATTGTATGTAGGAGTTGTAATTTATATATGTACTTGTGGTGAAATTTCACAAACCCTATGCCCATTTGGGTCGTTTTATCATGTGACTAGACATAAATTAACCAGTTTATGTTAGGGATGAGCTCGGTACCAGTACCAAAATTCGTCAAATATGGGTACCAATATCCAAAATGTTCGGTATGGTACCGGTATTTGAAGGAAAATTCAGTAAAATGCCGGTACTGAAAACGCCAAAAAGTGGGTAGCGATTCGGTACCGAAAATAATTTGGTATGGGAAATTCGGTACCCATACCAGTTCGAAACCGGGTATCAAATGCTCATCCCTAGTTTATGTTTTTAGCAGACTCAAATTAACCAATATGTATTGTCACAACCCCCGACCACACCCTGGACGTGAGTTGTGAACAGTCAGGTGGTACATGTGTTTATTAAATACGCAGCGGAAAATTTTATAAGGACCGTAATTAGGAAAATTTCAGAGTCGTAAAACACCACATTTTTAATATTAAACAACTGGGATAAAACCCATATTACAAACAAAGGTTTTTGTAGGGATAAACCCTATTTTGGCAAAACACAATTTCTTTTCTTTATTTTGATAACATAGCCACTTTATCTAAGCCTTCGATGCTTCATAGCATGCTTCTTTTACTTTCACAGTAAGTTACCTGAAACGCGTTTAAAAACATTTTATAAAATACTAGTGAGTTCATTCATTCGTATAAAATACATTATTATAATTACAACATTTAGAGTTTTTACATTTTGTTTATCTTACCAAACTACTATTAGCTAACTTATTGTCCAATAGTAAAGAAACTATTTTAAATAGTATTTGTTACTCGGTGGCAGTTCCTGTAACTGTGGTCATATCACTCATTGGCTAACCCATTGTCCAATAGTAATGCATAACAAGTAATGTATACAAAACCCCACATAGTGACAGTAGTTTCCCACACTACAGAAAAAAAAGCCATTTAGTGGCACACATTTTTAATGGCATATAGGTTTAGTGCCACTAATTTTTGTTTTTAATGGCACTTTAGGTATTTAACATATACATTTAGTGGCATTTAACTTTTATGTCACTAATCAAGGCTTTTAGTGGCATTTTGCATATGCCACCAAAATTTTCTATATGTTTTAATAGCACTTTGCTTGTGTCACAAAAATTTTTGAACAATCACTACAAAAAATTCCATTTAGCGGCACACGCTTTTAGTGGTATTTCAATTTTATGCCACGAATTTAGGTTTTTAATGGCACTTTGTGTATGCCATATTTGCTTAGTACACACTTTTAGTGAGATTTAATTTTCATGCCACTAACTTAGGTTTTTTAATAACACTAAAGATTTTCAACCACTTCTTTTTATACTTTTATTTTTTGTTAGTGGTGTAAAAGAGTCGTGCTGAGTGTAGCCCGAGCTTGAGCTCGACTCTTGGATATTTTCCAAAGCTCGAGATAGGCTCTAGCACGGTTCGTTTATTTTTTTATTGATTAATTTATGATAAATATAATAAATATTTTGTAACATTTTATATATAACGTAATATGTGTATATATATTTATTATTTAGTTAAATTTATCATAATTTTATAAATAAAAATTATACTTATACAATAGGCTTGTAAATTGGTTCAAGCTTGATAAATTAAGTTCAGGCTTAGACAACTTAACTTTAGGCATGGCCTCGTACTCGAGCTCATTTAAATTCAGCTCATTTTAATTCTATTCAACTAGTCAAGTAACGCACGAGTTTACATGCTTAACTCTTTCCCTCCTTTAGACCAAACAGGGCGAGCGTGAAAAAGTGACGTGGTGGCCCCTCCACGCAGGGAGCACCGCCCCGTGGGGTTGCGTTGAGGTGGCATGGTGGTGAGGGTGGGGTATTTTCCACTGGCGTGGGGGGCATTTAGGTGTTGAGGTGGCCGTTTTTCATTGGTTGATGGATTTTGAGTTGGTTTTGATTGGCTCTCATTTATTTATTTTTTATAAAAAAATGTCACTTTCACACCCCTCTTACCTTGTGCTTTTTTTTCCAACATTAAAATTATTTCCCGCCCCCAAAAATTTCACATTCTAAATTTTCCCTCCAATCCCCGAGCCTTAATTTCTACATAAAACCAAAAATAAAAGTTATACGCGTTGGCTTACCCACTTTGACAACATAGAATTGTTTTCCCTCCTAATCTATAATTTCCCCCCAAAACCAATTTCCCTCCCCCAAAATCTTCATGTCTGGCTTAATTTGGGGTAACCAACTAATCCTAAAAAAATTCACGCATACATAGGAAGACATCTCCCTCTCTCTCCCTTTCTTGCAGAGATTCAGTCACACACACAAGATCCAGCATCTCATTCTGGCCACTGAACTTTCTCTCCATCGGTCTCTTCATCGTTTATTCACTTCGCGCTCATTCTGAGGTATCGATCTAACACATAATCAATGGTGATTTCCTTTTCTTTTGTTCGCGATTTTTTTTTCTTGTCATTTATACATACGTTGCATGTAAGATGAAAGCACACATATGATGGTTTCAGGATGTATTGTTGGATCCCATGACTTTAAATTAGTCATGTGCTAATTCTTTAATTTTAATCCCTAATTTGTTCTGGTCTCTGCCATTGAAGGGTTAGATACCACAAATTTTATAAAAACAAACAATGTGTTAATATATTGAGTTTTATCCCTAATTTGTTGTCGTCTTTGTTACACGTGGCAAAACGGGGTGGCGGGCCAAATTGGGTTCGGGCCAGAACAGGTTCTGTTGAAACGGTCTGGGTCGGAACGGGTCTCTAGTCAGTTTAAAAAAATATAGCTAGCTAGCTCATACTTGGTTACTAGAGAAATGGAATTAAATTAGTGCTAGTGGCATTTATGTATGTTACAGATGTTTGATTTTGGGTACCTGGAACTTATAGTTAGACAACCTCTTGAAAAGTCTTCTTTAAATCAAAAGCATATCTCATTCGCTCATTTAGGATATATGAATTCATTATGGTCATCAATTTTTGTTTCTTGACTGTTAACATAGGGCCTAATTGTCTTATTGTTTGTATATACTAGGGATGTTCAGATGTTCCTTGTCCTGTTCGGACGGTTTTGACGGGATTTCTGGGCCGAACAGGTTAGTATGGTTTTGACTGTTTGGTGGTCAAAACCATCCGATTTTGACGCTTTTGGAATTTATTTCTTTTAAAAATTGCTACGGTTTCTTCAAGTTGTGTGTGTGTGTGTATATATATATATATATTTGTAGAATTGAAACACAAACTGTTACAATCTAAATGTGTAGTTAGTATGTCGCAGCTAACTTTTATGTGGTATAATAACTAATAAGGCTGAAGCAAAGTCTACTATCAACACTTATAATTTTCTTAATGAATCTAATTATTTTTTGGATAAAGGGCATTGCCCGGCAAGGTATATAAATAACAAACCAAATTACATCAAGCATAGGGGCATACCCCCGTAACATCTCCCAAAACATGCGTTGGGGACCAAACGTAAGAGACCAAACAACCTATTCTATGGGTACAAAGAGTTCTATACCTACTCCCGATAGTGTACCCAAGTTTTCTATTACATAAAAATAAGATGTGATAACAAGCAATTCCGCCAACGCTACGAGAGTTGCCCATCTTGGTACAGTGAGCATGCATATGACACATGAAGCCCGTGTACCCCCAACACATATTTTTGAGGCCAAATAAGATACATTTCGGACCAAAATATCCACGCCAAAAATGGGTCAATTTGGTCAAATTGGATCTCAGACTTTCACATTCGGTGAGCATGCAGCTATAACTCGTATTTTTAGCCCTGATTGTTTTTTAGGGGAGGGTGGGTTTGGATCAGTGTATAGAGGGAAAATTCAGGGAAGTGGTCAGGTATTTTTAGCCCTGATGGCAGGTTACAATTTCTTTAAAAGTGCTAGTTACACAATTGAAATCCTTTCTATGGCTTCTTTTGCTAACGAAAAGGACAATCTGCGTAGGAAATCTTTAAATTTGAAACTGAAATAGACAGGTTTGGTTTAGACTTTAGAGAATCCTATAGCTATATCTTCTTCTAATTTCCCTCTAAACTTTGTGGATGTATTTTCTCAGGTTCTTGCACTACATCTTCTATTTAACCAGTTACCCATTTGACCCATATTGATTATAGATAAACCCTAGATCAAAATTTCCACCTCTAAATTATATACAAATTCAAGACCAACTAAAAATCTTTAGACATGCTTAATAATTTCAAGATGTCAATATAGTTTGTTGATTATGCATGCAGGACTTGCAGAAAAAAAGGTGAATAATGCGGCCCCGAGTCACCCTTTGGTGGCTCACTTAGTCACTTACATCTGAAACAAGCATTTACATTGTGGACACATTAGGTTGCAAAGTCATGCTTTCACTATTTTTTTTCTCCGAGTTTTAGTTTTGCGATCTATACTGAAATAATATATGTTTTTAAATGATTATGTAGGTGACCTGATGCATATTAATAAATTAACACCTACAGCTGTAACTGAAGGTTCATTTTTGCCTGTTTTACAGGCCGTAATATTACGGTTGGTGAGGCTGAAAGAAGCAGAGTAACAATTATAGAGCTGCTACAACAGAGCCCAGAACAAGATGCTGCAAGTGTACTGTTTTCTTCAACTATAACCAACAAAAGGAATTCTGTGAAGGTGAGTGTAGAGTTGGTGGTTGAGGCTGCGAATCTCGAGTTTGCTAGCCAGCCGTTTGAGGTGCTGTACCACCCTCGCACAAGCACGCCTGAGTTCTGAGTGAAAGCGTCAACTGTAAACGCAGCAATGCGGTTTAAGTGGTCTCCAGAAATAAGTCAAGATGGCTTTAGATAAAAAGGATTAGTCGCAAATTAGCTGGTTCATGGGCACGATTTCTTTGTTTGATGTCAAAGAACAGTTTCGTTGGCCGAATTCACCTTGGAGGCTTCTTGAGGGATACTCTTTATACCGTTAGCTTTATGAGTGAGATATTAATTAACATGTATTTATAAGTGAGATATTATTGATTATGTATGAATTATAACTAAACCGAATGTTGAAAGAAACAAAGTAAAATGAAAAGTTGAAACAAAATGGAGATTAGGTGTGCAGGTACCGAATTTAACATAGACTAATAGTCTAAAGCCATTGTTTTGTGTTCATATAGAAATTCGTTGTGGCCAGTGACACATAGAGGTGCACAAACTGGGTAATTTTAATAACCGGTTTCGGTTTCACGTTTTAACGGTTGGAACGGGTTCTAGTTCCGGTTATTTGACCAAAAAACTATACCCTATGTGCACGGTTCCGGGTAAAGTTCGCTTTCGGTTCTTAAGAAACCGAATATTAAAATACCCTATTTTTGGGTTTTTCTATACCTTATTTCCGAGTTTTTAGTACTCTATTTCCAGGTTTAGTAATACTCTATTGCGTTTGTATTACCTTATTTTTTTGACTTTTTGTTTATTATAATTATTATTGTTATTGGTAAATATGCATTGTATAATTTAAAAAAAATAAAATAAATGCACTAACATAAATTTTAAAGATAAATATTAGAATCATGTATCAGGTATATCGAGTATAATCGGTTCTGGTTCTTGTCCGGTTTCGGGCATTAATGGGGTATGACCGATTCCGGTTCGGGTTCCAGGTATTGAGTTCAAAATGCATACCCTATCTGTACCCTATGGGTAGGGTCAGCTTTGGTTTCGATTATAGAATACCCGGGCATTAAAAAAGCCGGTTCTAGGTTTTTTTTACTGAGTCTGGTTCTAGGTACGTTTTTTTGTGCACCTATAGTGACACATCCTTGATTTTTCCTCAATGGGGCAAGGAATGGGTCAATTTAGAAATGGTCGAGTTAGAGGGGGCGAGGATGATGGGTCGTAATCGGTCAATTATAAGTCATAAAGATGCATATGAAGTCATAGTGAGTCATATACACTCGTATATGACTACGAGTTACTATGTTTGATAATAATTTACCACCGTTGCCTATCATTTTAACCAACATTGATTGTGGTTGACCAGATTTGACTTAATTAACCTTAACTGGTCACCACCGACTCTAATCCATCATCAATGACCATAGTCGACCAACATTAATCCTAATTGACCACAATTGGCCATCTATGACCTTGATTTCCCTTGTAAATGGTGCAACTGGGTTAAAGGGGTTTTAAAATCTGCCAGCTCTTCGGTTTTGGTCAATGGCTCGCCAACGGCTGTGTTTTCATGTCAGAAAGGCCTTCGTCAAGGCGACCCTTTGTCCCCTTTCCTTTTCCTTATTGTTATTGAAGCTTTGTCGTGTTTAGTGGTTAAAGCTTGCGATGTGGGGAGATTTAATGGGGTGAAGCTCCCTAATGGGGGCCCGATGGTGTCAGACCTTTTTTTATGCCGATGATGCGTTAATCCTTGGGGAGTGGGATAAGGAGAATTTCTTATCGATAGCGAGAATTTTTTATGCCGATGTTGCGTTAATCCATGACCTTGCTTTACCTTTAATGGCGATAATTGAACATCAACCGCTCCAATTCACCATCCATTAGCCTTAGATTATCATCAATGCTTATCATTGTTTATAATTAACCATAATTGACACAAATGACCTTAATAAATGTGTTATACATTGATAAAAAAAAAAAACAAACAAATAGCAAAGTGGGTTCCAATTACACCTACAACATTACTGATGTTGTCCATTAGTTACTAGTTATGGGTCTGTTTGTGAACGCAATGGGACTCGACATAGCTGACAATAGAAAAACTAATCTATTTGCGATGGTTTTGTCACACAAATGTTGTACGATGTAACCAAAAAATAAATATGTGTTTTATAAAGGAAAAATTACACGTTTTGGTGTAATTTTTATAAAAAAATAATGTCGTATTAAAAAGTTATTAACGTTTAAAAAAATAGGGGGAATTGGAGGATAGATAAACTATTGTCCTGGATTGACTAGAATACCCTACACAAACCCACGCGCCTCTTTTCTTCTCTTCAATTTCACTCATTTAATCTTAGCCCTTGATTAAATCAATTGATAATCAAGATTACTTCCTAGGCTTTCTAGCCAAAAATACTTCCTATTATATCCTAACCCTATATTTGAAATTTGGAATAAGATTAATATCTGGATAAATAGAATGAGTAAAAAAGTTTATTTAAAATTTAATACTTCTTTTTAACTGGGATACAGGTTATTAAAGGGATCAGGCGGTAATTAGAATTAACTTTTTGTTTTCCCTCTCTCTCTCATTAAAACCGCTATGAAACCGTCTTCTTCCTATGAGAGCTTTCCCAATCCCAATCATAAAATCCCAATCCCAATCCATGCATTTCTCAACCTAATTCGGTGATCCGGGGGAAAATCGAACTTGACGAACTTGTTCATTCGCTGGAAGGAGTCAACTGCCAGTGATCGAAGGGTACCATTGGTTCAATCGCAACCTCAACCACCTTCAATTTTAGGTCAGTAAATTGTAAAAGATAGGTGATTATGTTCGATTTAAATATGTTCAGAGAAACAATGTTGCTGAAATTGGCCATGTAGATTTTGAAAAGAGTTGTACATAATTGTTGTGTTCATTATGAGTAGATAAGTTCATACATATACATTCCTACCCAAAATTTTCAAAATCCAATTACCTTATTCGAGAAACAATTCAATGGTTTTCTAGATTAAGTATGCCTGTGATATCGTATTGGATGTATAGGATTGATCGTGAAGCAACATAAAAGGGAATAATTTAATAAAGTGAAAGATTTGACCCATACATAAAAGGGTCCTGTGAAGCAGCAAACCTAGGATCTAAATGGTCAAACTTCTATAGTCAAACCTCACTATCAAGTTGCAAGGATATAATTTGCTAATACAATATTTGTTTCAGTTATGTTGTTCAGGATTTTAAGTAGACGACCTGTAACTTATTAGTTTCTTTTCTTCCCATTATATATCGGACCATGGTTTTGTAAGGCATACCCATCACTGGAGCTGCTTTACCCGTTAATTATGTGGTAAGTATTGATGTTTTTATTACTATACATGTGTATGTATTATATTTAGGATACTTGTATTTCTTTTTTTTAACAGACAGACACAAGTTTTATTCCACACCACATCAAAAGAATTGTAACAGTACCCATTAGCAAGATGCTAACAAGGCACCAACACCCAGCATGACCCATAAAACCACCCTTGACACCGGTACATTAATATTATACTACCCCCATCCCATCTCCTTAGAGTAATGAGAAACGTAAGCTGCTTTCTATTTGACCGGTTGAAATAGGCACAAGAACCGGACCTTTAGCGCATCTCCCTAGGTCCAATTGTCATGCCAAAACAAGGCTGAATCGCCCTTTCCAATCACACTTGATGTATTTATTGAGATCCAAATTAACTTTCCCAAACTCCTTGTTAACTGCTGTGGTATAGTCTAAACCTCGTCATTACTGCTCGGAATTAGGGGGCAAACGAGTCGAGCCGAGCCCGAGCTCGAGCTCGAGCCCGACTCGATTCGAGCTTTATTTCTAATTAAACTCGAGCTTGACTCGAAGGTAATTTTTCAAGCTCGAATTCGGCTCGTGCTAGACTCGTTTAGTATTTATTAATTAATTTATATTAATTATAATTATAATTATTATTATACATATAATTTAGTTATTTTTTTCTATTTATATAAATTGTAATTATTATTATATAAATATATGTTTAATATAAAATATATAAATAGAAAGCTCGTTTAGGCTCGCGAGCCGGCTCGAGTTCGATAAGCAAAGCTCGGGCTCGGGCTCGTTTACTAAACGAGCTTTTTTTAGGCTCGGGCTCGGGCTCGTTTACTAAACGAGCTTTTTTTAGGCTCGGGTTCGAGCTCGAGCTCGTTTAAGCTCGGCTCGTTCGAGCTTTTTTTCAAGCCGAGCTCGAGTAGCTCGGCTCGTTTGCACCCCTACTCGGAATCACATTAGTGCAACCAATGTTACCGTCGCCTTAACTACTAGGGCCCAAAGTTGGGAGCCGAAGGCCTTGATATGCCACCACCAGTTGGAGATCAGACCCATATTCAGTTCCTTGATGTTGATACCTGATATGCGTAGCCCTCGTTTCTTCTTCGAACCCACTTTGTTTCTTGCATCTTATTATAATATTATATAGTAAATATTGTTATTGTATTGTATGTTTTTGAATAGATAGTATGGGGAGGCGCAAACAACTACATATCACTTCTACTGACATCAGTAAAATGCAAGATTATCCATCAAAAGGTACTAATGCAAATTATCCAAATTCTTTGATGTATTGTTTTTTTTCTTCTTCTCATTGGTTAGTTTTTGACTTTGACTAGGTAATGTGTACATGGAAGCTAGACTAGCGAGGATTCAGGAGAACCAAAAAAGACTACGAGAATTAGGAGTTAAAAACATTGTGGACTCTATGACAAGTTTGGTAGACATTAACAAAATGAAGAAAAAAACAGTGAAACGGAACATTCGTGCGGAGGATGTAGATTATATTCCAGACCCAGGTGAAGATCCAGGTGATGATTGTGAGGAAGATAACCAACAAGTTGGTAGAAGTATTGTAGTACCCAAAAAGGTAATATGATTATTCAAACTTTGTTTATTTTATTTTATATAGAGATGTGATCTAATGAAAATAAATCTGTTTTAGCGACATCATTCACAATATATTCCACCAATGTCCATGAGTAGAGCTGCTAATCTAACGAAACTACGTTGGGTGCTTGCTCCAAATGTCTCCCAAAAGGTTCCGTCTACTTCAAAGGCAACAAAACCGAATAAAGAAGGAGCAAAGAGACGGGTGATTCTTGTTGATGAGGATGATGACGAGGACGAGGAAATATTTCAAGGTATTATTTTGTTAATCTTAAAGTTTATTCAATTAAAGGTACCTTTTATATTGATTTACTCTTCTACGCTTTAAGAAGGTAATAAAGTGGATATGGAAGTAGATGGTGTTGATGAAGATGATGAGCATGGAGACATGGTAGATCACAACTATTCTGAAGATGAAAACAATGATCAAGAACAATTGCATGGCCCTGAAAAAGATAAAGCAACAGGTTGGTTCTGATTAAACTTACTATACATGTGTATCTATGTATTATATTTAGGATACTTTTATTTCTTATTTTTCACAGCCAAACATAACTTTTATTCCACACCACATCAAAAGAATTACAACAGTACCCATTAGCAAGATGCTAACAAGGCACCAACACCCAGCATGACCCATAAAACCACCCTTGACTCACCAGTACATTGATATTATACTACCCCATCCCATCTCCGTAGAGTAATGAGAAACGTAAGCTACTTTGTCTTTGACTGGTTGAAATAGGCACAAGAACCAGACCTTTAGCGCATCTCCCTAGGTCCAATTGTCATGCTAAAACAAGGCTGAATCGCCCTTTCCAATCACACTTGATGTATTTATTGAGATCCAAATTAACTTTCCCAAACTCCTTGTTAACTGTTGTGGTGTAGTCTAAACCCCGTCATTGCTGCTCGGAAATTCAGAGTCACATTAGTGCAGCCAATGTATGTTACCGTGGCCTTAACTACTAGGGCCCAAAGTTGGGAGCCGAAGGCCTTGATACGCCACCACCAGTTGGAGATAATACCCATATTTAGTTCCTTGATGTTAATACCTGATATGCGCAGCCCTCGTTTCTTCTTCGAACCTACTTTGTTTCTTGCATGTTATTATAATATTATATAGTAAATATTGTTATTGTATTGTATGTTTTTGAATAGACAATATGGGTAGGCGCAAACAACTACATATCACTTCTACCGACATCAGTAAAATGCAAGATTATCCATCAAATTCTCATGATGCACAAGGTACTAATGCAAATTATCCGTATTCTTTGATGTATTGTTTTTTTTTCTTCTTCTCATTGGTTAGTTTTTGACTTTGACTAGGTAATGTGTACATGGAAGCTAGACTAGCGAGGATTCAGGAGAACCAAAAAAGACTACGAGAATTAGGCGTTAAAAACATTGTCGACTCTATGACAATTTTGGTAGAGAGTAACAAAATGAAGAAAAAAACAGTGAAACGGAACACTCGTGCGGGGGATGTAGATTATATTCTAGATCCAGGTGAAGATCTAGGTGATGATTGTGAGGAAGATAACCAACAAGTTGGTAGACTTGCTTATGAAGTGGTATTATTCTAGTTATTTTGACATATTATTGTAAAATTTAGTTTTTCATTTCTTTTACTAATCATTAAGCATAAATTATAGGCAACGAAGAATGATGGTGTATACCCGACCCGAGGAGAAATGTATATAACAACTCGCACTCGTAAAGATGGAAGTTTTGTTGATGATAAAGCAGCTAACGTTGTGGTAATGTATTTTTATGCATTAAAATATTTTTACATATCATGTGTGTGTTCACTTTTTTTATAAGCTTACCTATATTATTATGTATTTAGGCTTCACTAAAAGCTATTGCAAGTGACTCTGCAAGCAAACCCATAGATTCGCATGATTTTACAAATGATGAATACTCAAAAGTTAAAGGCTTAGAGAAAAGAGGGTATGTTCGATTAGTTGGAAGAATGCCAGCCACAAAAAGTAAAGGTGATTCTTCAACTAATTCACATACTATTCATCAGCTTCAGAGTGTTGTGAACGTTATGATGAACATTATCCAAGAACGTATCCCCGATGCAAACTTGCCTATAGTTCTTAGCAATAAGAACATACAGGTACTTACATACATGCACTACTATGTGGTCTTTTACACATATATATCTTTGTATTAGCATTTATTCTCACTAAAATTTTTTAGGTCCCTCTCGTCGGTTCTTCGGCTCCTAGCAACTCTTTACCTAGTAACGAATTATCATCTTCAAGAAGTGACGATATTGATGACAGAGCTGAAAACATGTGAAGCCTTGGAGGAATAGAGATAACAAGATTAATGGATTTCTTGGCACTAAGTTTTTTTAGAGTATGATTCGTATCGAAAGAACGCTTTGACTTCTTTTATAGACATTCATTTGTTTTCTAACACTTATAGTATGTTTTGGATCGAACTTTTAGTTGAAGTTATGACATTATTATTTTGCTACATGTTTTCATTTTTATTTCTATATTATATCCTAAATAAATAACAGCTAAATTAATATGATAAATGATTGTAGTGGCATTTTATTTTTGTGGCAAAAATTATGTGTCACTAAAAGTAGTATAGATATATTACTAGGAATAGTTTTTACTGGCATAAAAATTGTGCCACAAAAAGTTTGTTATTTTTATATTGTGGCTAAAAGAAAAGTGTCACTAATAACTAAAAAAAATTATAGAGGCACACTAAAAAGTGCCACTAAAGCCTTTTAGTGGCACTGCTTCTAGTGACACTTTTTTTGTGTGCCACTCATTCCTTAAGGGGTCTTTGGTGGCATTTTTATGGATTTTTGTGGCACTTTTTGTGTGTCACTAAATGTCAGTTTTTTTGTAGTGCCAGTAAGAATACAAAGACTTAAAATCACTATAATATAAGTAACAATTGGAAAACATTTAGGGTTTTGCAAGCATTTGATAAAACTACGTTGTGAGAAAAAGAGAATGACTCACTATGTTGTGAGAAAAAAGAGGACGACTCACTCTGTAGATTTAGGGTTTCAGTAATAGCCTCCTAGTGCCGTTTAAAAAACAAGTAATAGCCTCCTAGTCTAAGTCCTGGGTTCCTAATTAGACATACAATTCAACATGTATTAATGTATTAAGCCAATTCAAACTTTAACGATAATCACGAGATCAAAACCACAACGTAGTTAACAAAGTATAGCCTTATACAGGCAGCACTTTGACATCCGTTGATTTGGTTTCAGATCGATGGGACAGGGTATCGTACCAGTTATTAGGGTTAGCACGCTGATTACGGAGCAGAGTTTTGGGGTTTAGGGGCTCCGGGTAGTAGAACAAAGTTTGGAAAGAGAAGCAATATCGATTTGTGATCGAAATGGTGCAACTGAACTTCTCCCAGACTGGCCTTTATATAGCCCAGGCAGGCTTCTCCCGCGTGTCGCGGAAGAAGACAGGGTGTCTTCCGCGTGTCGCCAGGAGGGTCGGCCTGGCCTAGACCTGCCACCTGTCCAGCATAAGTCTGACACGTGGCGCGACGTTCTGACACGTGTCCCTGGCCGCCTTTCTCGTCCAATCGCACGTTTTTCTTGATTTTCGTGCTGGTTCTTATCGCGTATGCTCGGGTCATGATCCTAAATAGTTTCGTTTTTAATTGCGAGTCTAACAAGAGTACTTTTGTGCAGGTTGGTTCATCAACCGTCAAGTTTTCTTAACCGCTAAGTTGGGTATACAAGTTTCGTCGCGCACACTTCTGGTTTTGATTACGGGTTGTTGTCGAGAATATTTTTCAGGGTTGTTACATGTATTTTTTTAATATCAACACAAATAAACTATTTATTTAAAAAAATACTTAATGATTGTCAGCTATAATGTAAATACAGAACTTGATTATTCAAAATACTCATTTAATAAAAACATTTCTTTTCAATTCGATTTTTTCATTTATAGTTATCGTGCTTCTCTCAATTGTTATTCCATACTAATAAAAGAAGTAAATTACGGCTTTGGCCCCTGTGGTTTAGCCAGTTTAACCATTTCAGCCAAAAAGAAATCTTTTAAAATATCAGACCCTGAGGTTGCATTTTATAACGGTTTTGGTCGCTGACAACAACTTTGTTACTTTTTTTTGCAGTTAAGTGTAAGGATAATTAGGTAATTATATACCTTAGGGGCTGTTTCTGATAATTACAAAGTTCTTTTAACATTTAAAAAGTTATTAATGCAATTACTCAAGTTTTTTTATTTCGTTATTTTAACGATTACTATTTAACAAAATATGTTTTATATATACAAATAAATATGTATTTTCATTAAACGTTTTTTTGATAAACGTCGTTTTTAAAATCATTTGTTTTTAAACTTTTTTTTAAACCGTCTATCGTTTTTAAAATTATTCATTTTTAAACCGCTTGTTTATTAAAATCATTCTTTTTAAAATTGTTTGTCTTTAAAAGTTTTTTTAAACGATTCATTTTATACCATTCTTTTTAAAATCACTTTTTTTTTTACTTTTTTAACAATTCGTTATTTTAAGTTGTTAATTTTTAAAAGCGTTTCTTGTTAAACCGTTCCTATTAGAACCGTTTTTTAAAACCATTCATTTCTGAAACTTTGTATTCAGTTTACTTATAGCCGTTAGGGAAAAAGAACTCAAGAAAATGAACGATTTCAAAAATCCAAGAAATTTAAAAAATCGATTTTAAACGAATGAGTGGTTTAAAAAAGAAGATTAAAAAAATGACGTTTATAAAAAAACAAAACCTTAAAAAATAAGTTAACAAGTGTAAGCAACTAGAAAATGCACGAATTTAATAAACGAAAAGTTAAAAAAAATAATGAATTTTATATAAACAAACGGTCCAAAGAAATGGAAGATTTGAAAAGGAGATAAACCATTCTAAAAAAATTTTAAAAATGAACGATCTTTTGCAAACTTTTTATTAGAATGTTTTTTTTTTTTCAAATCTTACATCTCTTTTGTTTTTTTATACACTTCGTTTTTTATAATTTAAAAAATGAACGTGTTAGAGCATGTGAGATCGTTGGTACTTGTACTGGATTAGTTTAGTTGTAGTTTGTATGCCTTTTGAATGTTTAGGGGGTTGTTTTGTAATTATCTAGAAGTAATATTCCTGACCTAGTGTAGTTAAGATTCCAGCAAATTTATAAATTTGCTGGTTAGTCAGGATGCTAGTATAAATACCCCAAGCATTGTAACACATTCAAGCTTTTGGCTCTTGGTGGAATCAAGTGTTGTTTACATTCTTATTGAGCTTTGATCTGATTTCCAAGGTTGTTTATTGTTATATCATTCTGTTTGGATTCAATACAACACTAGTTGTATTCCTCAATCCATTAGCTTCACCTTCATCTTCATTCTTGATATTTCTTGACTAGTCATAGTTCAAACACTTAATCAATAGGTGTTTTGGACTAAAACAACCAACCACTGTGATCCGGATACGTTTTGGGAACTACAGAACGCCTTAAAAAAGTGAGTAGTTTAAAATAAATGATTTTAAAAATAATGATATAAAATAAAGTGTTTAACAAAACTTTAAAAGACAACGATTTTAAAAAACAAATGGTTTAAAGAGGAACAATTTTAAAAACGATAGATGGTTTAAACAAAATGTAAAATACAAATTATTTTTTAAAACGATTTTTATAAAAATAAACGGTTAATGAAAATACATATTTATTTGTATATTTAAGACGTTTTTTGTTCAATAATAATCGTGAAAATAACGAAATAATAAAAAAAAAAACTTGAGTAATTACATTAATAATCTATTAAATATTAAAAGAGCTTTGTAGTTATCAAAAACAACCCCTAAGGTACATAATGACCTAATTACTCTTACACTTAACTGCAAAAAAGTAACAAAGTTAGTGTCAGGGGCCAAAACCGTTATAAAATGCGACCTCAGGGTCTGATATATAAAAAAATTCTTTTTAGACTGAAATGGTTAAACTGTCTAAACCACATGGGCCAAAACATTAATTTACTCCTAATAAAAGCCATTGCAATTATATAATTTGACAATATATTTAGTGACAATTTGCAAAAACAAAAGAAATGTAACCCACCAGGAGGCAACATAACGGTCCCCTCAGCCTAGCTGGTTAATCTTGTCCATGTAGGCTCGCGCCTCCGCTAAACGACAACACAACTCACCTAATTCTATCTTGTGCCTATAAAGTCCACTTTGATTAAGATTAAGAATAATAATAATTAGAGATAAAAAAATGGAACAAAAAGTATATTTAAAAAAAAACATCCGAAATTATTATATTGATGAGAGTTAGCTGTAAAGTTTATTTTTTCTATAAAGCGTAAAACACACCCAAAACTCAGAAATAACACAGTGAAGGTTATTAAAACACAATAATTGTGGTTTTAGTTTTGTGTTTTGAATGATAAGACTTTGATTATGAAATGATTAACATTAGTGTGCTTTATGTTGATTATCATGTCGTGTTTTATTCATAGTTATACAATTGTGTGTTTGAAGTTTTTATGGACTGTTAGACTTCTAATATAGTATTTTAGTACTAGTTACTCTGTTATTTGGGGGTTTTGGGTGTGTGTTATGGTTGAAATTGTGGTGTTTTATGACTTTGTATACTTTTTAGAAAAAATCAACTTTGTAGCCAAACCTCACCCTAGGGGGAGGTTCATTTGAGAAGAATCTTCTTACAAGAAGAAAAATAAATTAATCTAGGCCTTATATTTTTTTGATCAATGGTTGTGAATCAAGATATAATTTTTGTCTAGTTTTAACTAATGCTTTAATTAATAAGGGTATGATAGACATTTTGATGTAGAATACTAATAAATATACCCATGGCATTATAGCCTAGTGGTATCTTGGTGGTGGGATAAGGCTTATGACCATTAGGTCATGGGTTCGATTCTCACAAAGGGGGTTTTTCCTAGATTTATTGGGTTTCCTCCTGAATTGGTGTATAGGCATTATTGCCTAGTGGAGATGGATATGATCGGGTGGTTCTGCTGGTGGCACGATGATACTCCAGTGGTCCGTCAGTGATCCAAATTTGTCGTTCAAAAAAAAAAAGAATACTAATAAATATTATAAACTGTTACTCAAGTCTTATTAATGCCACCATAATTTCCTTCTCACCACCATTAATGTATTGGTCCTACACCAATTTTATTAGAAGTGACCAAATTATTTAAAAGTGTTGTGTCCTACACATATTTTATTATAAGTCGCAAAATTATTTAAAAGTGTTGGGGTCCTACACATTATGTAAATTACACAAAAACATTGGTTTTATGGTGTAGGAAAATTGTTTTTATGGTGTAGGAAACGTTGAATATGTAGGATCATATGCATGATTGTTTTTATTGTGTAAGATACAAAACTATTTTATAGGATGACTCATTTAATGATTAGGGTTCATTAATTTGAATAACAAAAATAAAGAGTAGACTCATTAAATGATTTATTCAAATTACCTTGGTACCCTTTATTATTTTTATTCTTAATTTATAATTTCTTCCCATTTGAACTTTCCACCCTCACCCTATATATATAATTGTACAAGTTGTTAGATACAGTAGATGATAAATTGACTTGTAGGTGACTTATAAACACAATCAAATCAAGCCATATGTAGTTCACATATGATGTATGAATGATATATATATATATATATATATATATATATATATATATATTTATTTAAAATACATTAAATATTGGATGTCATTCACATATTTTATCCGTTTATTTGTCTAATACCCCTATTATTATATTAAAAAAATAGAAATACATTATTATTTTTTATATTCCTACATTATTAAATTTGCATACAGTAGCGTTTTCTTTTGTTTTTATTTTCTTTAAATAGGTAAATAGAATCGATAAAAAAAAGGAGTTCTACTCAAAAGAGAGTATTTTTTTTGTATAGTTGTGACAAATCAAAGGAAGCAATTTTGGCTGAATAACAATCACTATCGTTATCGGTATTACCGGAACCGATACAAGAATATGACTATTTCCAAGTAAATTAAGGTTTTCGATCGATGTAAAGCACGTATCGATATTCATTTGGCCGAGTACCGTGCTGAAGCGAATTGATGGTGTGCGGACAACATCGGTACTGATTCATGTGGTTATTTATATCTCTTTCGGTTGCTATACCGAGTGCTGGTATCGTAACTGTATTGTAACTTATCGAACCGATATCGATCGAAAGTCCGCCACGAAGCACGGAATATCCCACTAGTTTATAAAAGAAGTAACGTAATAGGTAAAGTGCGATTTAAATGGTTAGATGTAATCGTTGCGCCGGATACTTTGTAACTTTTAACTTAAATGCGTGTTTAATTGTGGTGCAACTGTAAGTGGTGTATACTTTGGTGTATTTCGGCTTATAGCTTCTTGCTAGTCGATATTCATTTTTTTTTTCTAATGATGATTCGTCTTTCAAAAAAATATACATGTTAAATGAGTCATGAGCCAAACTCAAGCCTTTTTTTTTGAACGGCAAATTTGGATCACTGACGGACCACTGGAGTATCATCGTGCCACCAGTGGAACCACCCGATCATATCCATCTCCATTAGGCATAATGCCTATACACCAATTCAGGAGGAAACCCAATAAATATGGGAAAACCCCCTTGTGGGAAACGAACCCAAGACCTATTGGTCCCAAGGTCTTATCCCACCACCAAGATGCCACTAGGCTATAAAGCCATGGACGCCAAACTCAAGCCTTAATTTTCACTTTGTGTATATGAGCTTGGCTTAAAGTTAAGAGGGAGTTCGGTTTTCATAAGCTATTTGAAGGAAAGTAAATGTATTTCAATTCAATGATGAACCAACATGCTTATTAGTGATTGATACTTTAGTATCGATGTCAGTTAATCAGGGATTGATGTATCATTCGCAACTAAAACGTTAGGATTAATGTATCAGTCTCAAATAGATAATATATGAGTTTGATTTATTGGTTAATTACCGGTAATATTAAGGACTAACTTTTATACTACTTATGTCTAGTTTTGATAGCCAGTCGCTTATATATTTGCAGCTCATTTGAGACTAAATTTTAGCCACTCCAAATAAACATATCGGAATATGCAAAAAAATGTTTTAAAGAGTGATTTTAGACTATAAGAAACATAAAGGAGGCTAAAATAACGTGGTATGTCAAGCTATTTTTCAGTCCCTAAGACTATGAGTAATGGACATTATAGGAGAGTGAAGTGACTTAATAATGCCCCCAACACCATTTTCGTGAGTTTTATAAGCTCGTGAATAGGGAAGAGCATTTCTAGTATAATGCTCAATGAGGAAAAAAATGGAAAGTAATGATGAAATGAGGCATTAAGTGACGTTAACCATTACACAATTTTTTAAGTAGCGTTATAATTTTAATGTGGTTAAAAATATTCATTAGGAAACACTAACCATTACAGATGACCTAAGAAAACATATTAAAAGCTGGTGTGATACCAGAGAAGTATAGATTTATTTTCAGTCTCTTAAATGTAACCGTGAACCTAATGAAAAAAAATTAAAACCTAACTATTTACCAATACTTATTAATGGGGTGGTGGTTAATTGACAAAAACAAAACCTTTAAACACCTTAGAAGAAGGTCCTGTGTTCAAGTCCCATAGATGACAGAAATAAAAGAATTTTGCTATTAAAAAAAATTATTTACCAATACTTTAAATTATAAAATGCAGTAGAATTATTTAAATAGTAATATTTTGAATGGTAATACACTTAAATAGTAGAATTATTTAAATAGTAATATTTTGAATGGTAATACACTTAATTAATTTGCCTTTCAAAAAAAAAAATTAAATTATAATTTATTTAAATTATAGTCCAGGGGAGAAGAACTTGGCACAACATGGGGTTGATAAATAAATGCCGTCAAAATCTTGGTCTGACCGCCGCCATGCGTCATTTGACTCACGTGTTCTTTCCAATTTCTATTTCCATAGCCATGACTAATGACTATAACCATAACTCTTGTACATCATGCATCTCTATATATACATTTTTCTGGATCTATTAGTTATGTCTCTGGAAAATACTAACTTCTTTAACCTTCCACATCTACATTAAACAGAAAATTTATAATATGTTCAAACAAAACCATCTAATTTTATGATTCTAGAACTAGAATCTATTGCACTATTTGCTAATTTGACTAGCACATTGTTTATAAACAAACAACCATTTATCTTTCATCAACCATGAAGAAAACAAAATCTTCATTTTTTTCTTAATACCTGGATACATCGGCAAAAGGTCATTCATATTCGTGATTACAGACAACGTTGTTGACACGGCCCATTATCAGTTCTAGAGAAAACCGACCGCCTGAAGGCTCACTTTGATAAAGCCATGGCTGGCGCATAATATTTTGTCACGAACGAAACTCTAATCAGTATTTAACAACCCTAAACTACTTGTAAATAAACCCTTATCCAGACCTAAAAGTTTTCATTATTTGAATCGAACATGAAAAATCTGAAAGTCAATTTGATTAGAATTAAAATAACGAAGTTGTGATTCAAATATTTTTATGAGAAATTAAATAACAAAGTTGTGATTCAATTAGTTAAATCGGGTCCTTATCTATGAATCCAAATTCCCGACTCGACTTAGAGTTTATGACTTTCGATCAAGCCGACTCAATTATTTAAATTCGAATGATTTATTTTATTTTTTTATAAACAAATACATACATACATTATCACATTAACACCTCTATTCACATCATTCGTAAGCTGGAGTGTAGTCAAACTCAAGAGGGTAACTTTAAATTTTAATCACCAAAATTATTTATGATATCATATGCATTTAAGTTAAATTAAATTATAAATTACTGAATGATTATTTTAAGATCCTAGTATTCCGAGGATGGAATACTGTTAAATGCTATTTATATTCATGACTTAGCGTACTAAACGAAACTTTATCATGAAGTCCCCACTTACTATACCGATTAGTCGCCTGACCTGGCAAACAGGATATTAGTTGATAGCGCTATTATGTTTCGCTAACCTCACACCGTGCCTTAGAGGACGAGCGTGAACTACTATGCCTTGGCAAACCGTCAATGATGATAGACATTGAAAAAACGGGGCAAAACAATGCAACAATCGCAAGTGTTCGGTATTACGGAGTTTAGTAGCTTACAGATGGGGTAGCTCCCCATAACATGATTATAAATGAGTAATTTAACAACATAAGTTTTTGGAACTAAAACTGGATAACCGTGAACTCGCCAACTTTATGTTGACACCCTACTGCATACTTTGCAGTTAATTAGGAACAGCCCAGGAGCGCTTACAGCGGAGGAGTGTAGTGGTTGCGTTGAACCTATGTTTGGTTCTTAATAATATTTACGAACTTTTGAACAATTGCTTGAACTATTAAACTTTATGCTTCCGCTGTAAACTTTAATATTGCTTTTGGACTTTGAACATTAGTCATTAATCGTATTGTGGTGTTAAATTTACTTTATCTTAAATGATTGTTCAATATGATTGGTGGCATGATCCTAGTCGGTCAAAACTCACACGTCTCGCGGTAATACTCCGCATGTGAAAAATGAGGATGTGACAGATCATTAACACCTCTATTCACGTCATTCGTAAGCACTGGAGTGTAGTCAAACTCATGGAGTGTAGTAAAACTCAAGACGGTAACTTTAAATTTTAATCATCAAAATTATTTATGATATAATATGCACTTAAGTTAAAATTATAAATTACTGAATGATTATTTTAAGATGAAAACGATTCTTATAATCAACCAACAAAAATGATGATGAAGTCTTAACAGGGCTTTTCGTTGTTATTTCTTAAAAAAATATAAAATATAATATATTTTTTTGACAAGATTTGTTTTAGATCACGCCTATGTCATATTAATTATATTATATTATATTGAGGTTATATATTAATTGCACTCTAGTCTCTACATTTTGACTATTCGTTAGCATAAAAACAACACTTTAAATATTAGTCAAACACTCCACATTGTATCCTGAATTCCTAACCATAAGTTTGCCTAACCATAAGTTTGATTAGATGTTTTTTCCAAAGTAACTATTGACTCATTGACTAAATTAAAAGCATTACTCCGTGTGGGAGGATATAAGTCCTTGAAGGATGCCTCTTTACGTTAGCGTTACGTCAACATCCAAGGAGGATGTCCCTCTAAGGCAAGTGGGGGCGGTACGTGATAAACCGTCTATCACGCGTGGAAATACGAACAAGTCAAGTTTATAACGCGTGCAATATTCCACGCGTGGATTTTATCACGCCGTGGAAAATGGAAATTGTGAGGGAACATGGGGGTTTATTTTTTGGTGTTGTGAGTGATAGACAATGCCACTAAAAAAGTTTGTGAGTGATGGAAAAATGGTTGATGACATGGCGAAACTTGATTGGGTGCTTGTGAGTGATGGAATTCTATCACTAGTGACCACCCCCACCCCCTTAAGGATGAACCAAGAGAAATGAAGGATGAGCCTCCTCAACTTATTTATTTTTTTTTTTTATTTTGTCAAACTCAATATGCAATATATATATATAAAACTAAAACTAATTTAAACTCTAAAATAAATATTAATTCCTACATTACATTAAAAAAACAACCTAAACTTAAAAAAAATTAAAAAAACTACTAGTCTTCATCCGGCATGTCGTCATTGGGTTTATTTTGTGCATTGTTCCAAATGTATTCCACCAAATCCGCTTGAAGGTTTTGATGTGTACTCGTTACGTAGGGAAAATCTGTTTAAATCTTGTAGTTCTACACTAGCTGGAACAAAATTCTCGTTAGGCGCGTTTTCGTCGTACTCACAAATCATTCTACCTCTGTCTTCGATGATTATGTTATGCAGCAAGATACAAACATACATAACGTATCGCAACCTCTGTGGTGTAGAAGAACGTGCTGGATGTTCAATGATATGCCATTTTTTTGCAGAACCCCAAAACACTGTTCAATGTCTTTTCTCGTCCCCTCTTGAAACTTGGCAAATTTCTTTATTTTATCGTCCGTCGAGTGCGGAATGGATTTAACGATTGTAGAGTACGTTGGGTATATTCCATCGGCAAGGTAGTAACCGCGCTTGTATTCCACCCCCCCCCCCCAAACCGTAAAACTGGTGTCTGGACCAGCGCCTGCTATTACATCATTAAAGATCTCTGATTAGTAGATGATGTTAAGGTCGTTAAGTGAACCAGGCTAACCAAAAAAAGCATGCCAAATCCAGAGATTCTGTGACGCAACAACCTCTAGTATTATAGTTGGATGACCATGATCGCCCCGAGTATATTGACCCCGCACCCCTGGAAATGGTGTTGAGGGGCGGGGACGGTCCAGACGTCCCCCCACACCGAGTAGCCTTAGCATTACACAAGCGTTCATTCCAATATCATAAAGTGTATGTTACTTCACTGCTACGTAGTCATAAACTTTCATTTACAGTTTTTCATTTTTAGCATGTAATGGTTTTACAAGTTTTTACAATCCATCACCGATTAAAATGATATATATTTATAAAAGAAATAACAAAAAAGAAAAGAGTTAAATGCCATTTTAGTCCCGGTGGTTTGGGTCATTTTGCCAGTTTAGTCGAAATGTTTCAATTTTCGCCTGTGGGTCCAAAAAGATTTCACCGTTGCCATTTTAGTCCATTGGGTTAACTTCAATCATTTTTCTGTTAACGAGAAGGTCGAAGGTCAATTCAGTCATTTTATATGTAAACCTGTTAGCTAGAAGGGCAATTCTACCATATAAATTGCGAAGCTGAGTTATCTAGTTGCAAGAAAAAGAAAAGGTTAAATGGGATAGCTAAATCAGCCTAAACCTGAAGGAAGATGTGGGCCATTTACTAGAAAAAAAACGAGTATTAAATTTTATGTAACACTAAGACTTTTTACTCGTCACATGAATTTCTATTTCTATTTCTACACAATACAAATACCATAGAGGGGAATAGTGTTTGGCAGTCGTCTATCACTTACCCATTGGTCTAAGTCAAATTACGATTTTACCTCGTTTAAATTTATAGTTTTGCTATTGTTTTGTTTTTCCCTCTTAGCCAAATTACGATTTTGCCCTCGGTTCGAATTTACAGTTTTGCTATCGTTTTTGTTTTTTTTTTCCTGTAAATTACGATTTTTACTCCGAGTGTCCATGCCATCGTTTTAGTTTTTTTAGTTTTTTTTTTTTTTTTTTTTTTTTTGACAAAACTATGGTAGTGTTTTGTTTTGTTTTATAACTTTTTTACAAAACTATGGTAGTGTTTTGTTTTAATTAGTTGACTCGGTGTAATTTTTATTCGTGCTAGACGGCTACCTATCACACGCTCATTTGTCCTGAATAATTACAATTTTTCCCGCAGTTTAAAATTATAGTCTTTTCATCGTTTTAGTTTTTATTTAGCAAAAGTATGGTTGTGTTTGTTTTAATTGGTTGACTCGATTTAAGTTTTTTGAGATCGTATTATGAGTAAGTAGTATGTATAAGTAACCGAAATGCAGACGTACATGTTAGGGTGTAAGGGGCACTCCCCTAAGAGGGGAGTCCCCCTCTCTTACGCATAACCAATCCTCGTGTGCCACGTCAACTCCCCTCTTAAACTCCCCTCACACCCTAAATTGATGGCGGCACTCCCCTCTTAGGTGACTTGGTTTTTTATTAAAAAAAAAAAAGAAAATTTTTCATTGGTTGATTGAATGAGGCCCACCTTCTCTCTCCTCCCCTCTCTTCGGTGCCTCCTCACCGCTTTGGCTCCCCGCTGCACCAGCGGCACCTCACCGCTCGGTGAAATCGGTCCCCGCATGGGGTCACCGATTGTGCCCCGGACACCCTTATGAGAGAGATATATTCAGCTTAGTGTCTCACAACACGAACGAGACAAAAACTAGTTTCATACAATAATCAAGCTTTTGCCTTAAAGGTAAAAAGTGAAGTATATCACAACTTGAAATAAAAAAATCCATACAATAAACAAAACACATATTATTAAACAACCCACCAATCACTCCATTTCTAGTTAGAAATGTGTCTAGAACATCAAGATCTTCCTACAATATATAAAGGCACCAATACTCTCTTTTCTTTGATCCTTCACTCCACAATTCAAACAAATGGCAAACACTTCTTCCACTCAACAAAACCATCCCAATTTTGATCACTCACCAGAATCATCCTACTCGTGGGATGAAATCCTGTTTCAACATAATTCACTCCCATTCAATCTCAACGATTCCGAAGACATGCTTCTTTTCGATATGTTGGCAGCGAACCACGGCCCAACAATAGCTGATCAATCATCAGAATCCGATTCCTCAACCGTCAAAGAAGAAGAAGTAACCTCGGGTTCCAAATTGGAGAAACCCGAGAAGGAGAAGGCCTATAGGGGAGTAAGAAGGCGTCCGTGGGGGAAATTCGCAGCCGAGATAAGAGATTCTACTCGACATGGAATTCGGGTGTGGCTAGGAACGTTTGATAGCGCTGAGGCGGCTGCCATGGCTTATGATCAAGCCGCGTTTTCAATGAGAGGGACCGCGGCTGTTTTGAACTTTCCTGCGGATAGAGTGAAGGAGTCATTGCGCGAGATGAAATACGGGTTTGAAGAAGGGTGTTCGCCCGTTGTGGCGATGAAGAAACGCCACTCCATGAGGAAAAGACCGGTTGGCCGAAAAAATAAAAAAGTTGTTTGTTCTGCAGAAGAAAAGAATTTGGTGGTTTTTGAGGACTTGGGGGCCGATTATCTTGAACAATTGTTGACTTCTTCAGAAAGTAGTAGCAGTAGTACTATGATTTCTTGGTAATCTGTGCTGATTTGATATTTTCAAGGGTATGATGAAAATTTAGATAGTGGGGTACAGGGGCGGAGGTACTGTACAAGCAGGAGTAGCACGAGTTACTTCTTAACTCTGTTTTCGTAGAGTAAAAATATCCCTCAACTCTGTCTACGCAGTGTAATTTTATTTCGTTTTATACAAATGATACCCCGGATCTCAAAGCTTAATCCGTCATGAATACTGTACGATAGAAGTTTTTTGTCATCCCCATTTTTGGGTTAGATCCGTCACTGGTGGAGTATGTTTTGTCATCCCCATTTTTAGCTATATACTCTTACGGTTAAATACTACGATAGAAGTTTCATCTACAAAACTTAATCCCCGTACACGAAACCTTAAAATGTTGTATATTGGTTATGTTTTATGAACCTTTAAGCATGATCTAGACATACTTCATTATCATTATATTTCTTTGTAAATTCCAAGTTTAGTTCTCTTTGTTAGTTTTATGATCAAATTCTTGTGCCCGTTTAATGGACACATGTTTGATTCAAAGAGTAAAGAACTTAAGATGATGGAAGTATTGTTAGATTGTGTTTACATGTTTATTTCTAGCATATAATATGGTGGTGACGATATAACGTGGCATATCTAGTTGTGAAAAAACTCGTGTTCCATGATGTATAAACTAGCTTAATTTATTTTAAACGTGATAAAAGTGATAAAATCATGGTGGACCACTGTTCTCTTTTTAGGTGACAAATCGTTTAATGTTTACCAGTATCATCTAATATAACATCATATTTTTAGTTGGTACTCCTTAGGTCATAATCTTAAAATTGTCAAGAAGTATGTCTATTTTAACATTGTTTGGTGTTTAGGTTTGCAAATTGGTGTCCTTCCCTAAAAGGTAAAGGGTTCAAGTCTCGTGGTAGATAATAATGTAAAATTACAGTAGATTATTGTTCTTAAGAAAAGTTCATGATCGAACTTGGGTAGATGTATTGTGTGAGAGATAAAGATAAGTGATTATATACTCAAAACAATAAATATATATGTTTATGTGATTATTACAATTCTCTACTTAAGTTTAGTTTTCTATTACACAAACAAGCATGCGGGCACACACACATGTATAGGATGAAGTTTGGCTAAAAAATATTTTCTATAAAAAGCCTAAGAAGACATCTAGGGGTGTTCAAAAAAATCCGGATCCGAAACCGAATCCGAAATATCCGAAAATCTGTATCCGAAATATCCGAAATTTCGGATATCCTAAAATTCGGATATCCGAAAACCGGATAATCCGAATTTCGGATTCGGATTCGGATATGAATTTCAAAAATTTTGGATAATCTGATTATCCGATTATCCGATATCCGAAAACTAATTATTTTTTATAAATATATATAGTATATGAGCATTATATTTAGTTTGAAGTATTGTAAAAATTAGCAAAAAAAGTAGTAATTAATTGTATTCGTGTGAATTTATGATTGTTTTTAGTTTTCAATGTTGAAAATTTGGAAAATCGAATATAAATTTAATTTTAATCTATACACAAAACGGATTTTTTGATTTTTTTTAATAAATTCGGATATCCGTTTAGATATCCGAAATTTTCGGATATCCGCTTTTCAACTCCGAAAACCGGATAATCCGATCTTAAACACCCCTAACTATAACAATAAATACATATGTTTATGTGATTATTACAATTCCCTACTTAAATTTAGTTTTCTATTACACAAACAAGCATGCGAGCACATCCGATTTTGTTGATTTTCCCCCTCTTCCGATTTTCTTTTTCCTTTTTGTATTTTCTTTTTAGTTATTTTATTTTTTATTCTTTTCTGTTTGTTTTAATTTTAACTAGGTGACTTTCTCCGCGCTATGCGGCGGGAATTCGGTTGGTATCCAATACTATCCATTTGGTTCATTATGATAGAGAATTCGGTCGGTATCGATTCGATTCGTTACAGTATTGGCATGATACTGGCACTTGATTTAAACTTATGATATGTCCAAAAATTTGAATTTACATTGAAAACCATGAAAAATGAATACCGATGTCAGTTTTGATAATAATTATATTGGTATAGATTTTGGTATCAACTCGATTCGTCATGGTAATATTTTGAAAAATAAACTCTTTTTTTTAACAAAGTTTTTACGCGAGCAACGTGAAAAAGAA
Source organism: Helianthus annuus (assembly GCF_002127325.2). Lineage (NCBI taxonomy): Eukaryota > Viridiplantae > Streptophyta > Magnoliopsida > Asterales > Asteraceae > Helianthus > Helianthus annuus. The sequence continues at coordinate 85,661,151 of NC_035433.2, forward strand.
ATATTAAACACAATTGGTATGGTCGTTGTTCGATCGGTATCACCGTATCGGTTTCGTGACACCAACCGCTATAACACCGACACTTGATATAGCCTACGATACAATATATAGACTCTATTTCGAAGTTCGAACATAACCCAATTTTTAATAAAATTTACATAGGAACATCGAGAAAAGCAGTCAAACATAGCTACTTATTTAGTTTTTAATTAAAGAGAATAAACACAAGTATAAAATCAAATTAATAAAACAATTAAACATATTAAATGTATATATCATATATAAAATGGTCTTGTTTATAACAATAACTAATATAATAATAAAATGATAATTATAATGTAGATAATAATTACATTAAAATATTTATTTGCAGTTACTATTCATCGAGACTTACAATTAATATAGATAATTTTAATTTTTATTTTTTTAAATATAGTTTTTATTTAATTTAAATTTAACTAAACTCTTTTTATAACTATTCAAATAACTAACCGACCACGTAATACTTTTTGGGTTTTGCTTCTAGTTTACTGTAAGATTATCCGTAGTGAGGCAGTAATTGAGTGTGAATTGCCTCAAATATGCCCCAAGACGCTTGAGCACCGCCCCGGGGGCGTTTTTCTTCAAAAAAAAATGGGCTGGGGCGTGCAAAATTAAACGTCGGATGAAGATTTTGTTGGCCAATCACATGTATCCTTCTTTTTGTTTGCCCAAAACCTTCTTTTTGATGGTTTTTTTAATTTATTTAATTCTTTACACCCATTTTAACATATTGCTCCACAATGCCTACATCCCCACTACATCCATTTTAGAAAAACTCCCTATAATGCCCCATTGCTGATTGGACCCTCACTTGACGGATAATACCAAAGGGTCTTCCTTTACCACTACACATGGTCTAAGGAGTTCAACGAAATAGACTGACTTCCTTCTTGCCGTAACACAAACTTATTATTTCAGTAGTTTTTGAAGATAATAAATTATATGTTTCTCAATTTCATATAGAAGTTAATAAGTTTGTTAACCTTTTTTTGTTTGGTTCAAAACTTGATTAGATTTAATGGCTAACAGGCTAAGGGTAAACAGGGCACCCTCTTATCGCAAGCGTGAAGGCTGTGATGGCCTGGTGGCGATGATGTTGGTCGTGATGGCCATCGCAGGTTGTGGAAAAATTATTCAAATGGTCATATGACTATTACAACTAAAAAAAAATATTCCCACTCCATAAACATCTAACCTTCTTCCATTTTTAACACACACTCACTTTACAGATTTCCTCTCAACTCTATAAAAATCTTCTATTTAGTTTTCTCATAGGGTTGCAATTAGACCTGCTATGTTATATGGAACTGAATGTTGGGCGATTAAGTAAGTACAGGCACGCAAGATGGAGGTAGCAGAGATAAGAATGCTAAGATGGATGTGTGGCCACACAAGGTTAGACCGGATAAGAAATGATGTTTTTAGGGAAATGTTAGAAGTAGCTAGTATATCAGATAAGATAAAGGAGGGAAGATTGAGATGGTTTGGGCATGTGAAGAGGAGGCAGACGATAGAACCAGTTAGAGTGATTGAAACCCTCGAGGTGGAGGGGAGGAGGAGTAGAGGCAGACCCAAAATTACTTGGGATGAGCGGATTAGGCAGGATTTGCAAAAATTGCACCTCTCTGAGAACATGGTCCATGATAGGAGCTCGTGGAGACGTAGGATTAAGGTTAAGGATTTCTAGGAGAGGGTACAATTGTGTTTTTAGGTGTAGTGTATGGGCGTACATAAGTAACTATGTGTATAGGATGTTTTGTACAGTTGTGTTTCTAGGTGTAGTGTATGGTCGTAGATATGTAACTATGTGTATAGGCTGTTTTGTGTTGTCATATTTGTTCTGTTCTACCATGCACTATTTCGTAACTCATACTACATTGGTAGCTTCATACACACACACACACCTCATGCTCTATTTATTTCTTTCCTGGGTGTTTTGGAGCCGAGGGTCTCTCTGGAAGCAGCATCTCTATCCCTAGGGGTAGAGGTAAGGTGTGCCTACATCCCACCCTCCCCAGACCCTACAAATAGCTTTGCTATTTGTGGGATTTTACTGGGTATGATTGATTGATTGATTGAGTTTTCTCATAAACTTTTGAAAAATACCAATGGAGTGTATGGAGGGTCCAAGTACGTTTCCACCCGACTCATCTTGTTCGTCCGACTCAACGGGTTCTACTCTTGAATATTTTGCGAACGTTTATGAAGCCGCGAAACTTGAAATAATAAATAGCTAGTTGTGTAATTTGTTACGATTACGTGAGTCTAAGATTTTTTTCTCATTTTTTATTTCACCCCTGTCACACCCCGATTTCCACGTGTCTCACCGGTGGGCCCGATGGGGGATTACCGTGACGTAGTTGGCAACAATATAGTCAAACCACACAATTATATGAATGCACAACGGAAGCATAAAGATAATTATATTTCAACCATTGTTTGTAATATCAATGTATTACGAATAGTCGAAAGGTATCCACAGGGGATCAAATAAAAATATAAGTATTGTTCAACAGACGTAGGCATCTTAAGCTTGCGAGACTCTTTATGATGCTAAGGAGAATATCCAGCCAATTACGCTTAGTACCTGCATTTAGTCTTTTTGGGAAAATACGTCAGTTTACACTGGTAAATACATTCAACCGACACTTTTGTAAAATGTTTATTAAAATTGATTTGAATGCACAAGGCACAAACTCTTTTATAACTTGGGAGAATTATTTAAATTTATAATCTTGTGAACGGATTACATGTTCCTTATGCGTTCAGTAGCCCGGATCTTGTCCGGGTTAAAGATCAATAGACACACCACATCAACTATTTATGCACTGACGAGTGTATGCCTACACTCCGCGCTTAGGTCGTGGCCATTTCGTAAAATGCTGCCAGGGATATCCGGGACATGGTCATTAACCCCCTAAAGGCTTTAAGTAACAAGACTGTTTAAACGAGCCGATCAAATTTATTCAATTACCCACTCAACGGTGGAGAATTTGATGCCCGATTAAGCGGTATGCTATATACCGTAACCCAAGCCCGTATAACGGAAAATAAGTTAAAAGTATTTACCTTTGCAAGTATAAATCCTTAATCGAATAAATTGCAAATAGCTTTTACTGGTCTCCTATTCTGGAACGAAGGTTTAAAATAACCTATTAGAATCCTAACGGGTCTTTAATTTAGCCGTAGCTTAGACCGGTCAGTTTCAAAGGATAATTACGGTTTAATCGCGTGAAGGGCGAAAACCAGGAATGGAATGTGATTTGGACCCAACAAGTTTGAAGACTTGTTTTATATGGGTATAATAACCACACTCTGGATTTTGAGGCCAAAACAATATGGTTTGACCCGTTTCGGCTAGTTTATGTAAACTAGTTACATAAGCCGAACCGTGCGCGCAAAAGGCGCAACGGGTAACCGTAAGAGTCCTACACAGGTTTCCTAAGTCAATATGCTTTAAAGAGGTTGTGGTATCAGTAGGATACCTTCCATAATGCCCGTAACGAGTTTAAATCCATTTTATGCCCCGTAGGGGTATTTCGGTCTTTTTAAAGATTATAAAAGAGGTTTCTGAGTTCTACAGGAAATCTGAGTTTCCCGAACAGTTTATTAAGTCCAAAATACTTTATTTATTATTTAGAATCAGTAGCAACTGGAATCGGGTCAAAAGACCTTGTAGAACTCAAGTTATGGCCGAAAAGGGTATATTCGGTATTTACCGAACCGTTGCCATAACCGCAGGTTATGAGCAGGTTAAAAATAATTAAAAATCTTTAAAAATCCCAAAATATTATTTTACATTAGTGTGTAAAAGTTTTGATGTTGAAATCTGGGTTTAGATAAGCGTTATGCTAATTGCGCTATTTAATTACTAAAGTTTCCGTAATTTGCGCTATTTAGCATAACTCCTATTCTGGACCTCGGATTGACGTGAAATTTTAGGGACATGCTTAGAAATCAGTAACTAAGGTTATGATCCTTTCACGTGTCCGAAATTCTCGTTTTAAATTAAAAAGGGCGTTACGGTCAACTTTTAAGCATTTAACGGAAATGTGTAAAAGACTCGGACAACCAACGAACCGGTCATAGAGGGTTATACCATCATGTAACCTGGTCCTAAGAGAGTCCTAAGGCATATCTAAATCATACTTTAACGGGTCAGAACTGAAGTCAAAGCAAAAGTCAAAGTTTTGCGACCTTCGGCTCCGAACCGGGTCAAAACAGTAAATGGTCGGATCAAACAAGCTTAGACTAGTTAATATACTTATTATCATGTTTTATGAGTGTTAAAACAGGCTACACACCATCTACATTACTGATTATGCAAGCAACCGCAAAATAGCATTTCTGTTGACTTTTTCTAAGCACGTTTGACTCGACATTCGGACTAGTTAGAGTGGGAATCAGAGGGTGCCCTTTTAGGGGTTTAAAGCCCACATGATTACCAACATATAACTATCTTTGATTCGACAAACCACTGGAACATTTGTGATTTATCGTAAAGTCAATCGTTAATTACGACGGATTGACTTTTAAGCTAAACTAAGCAAAAACTAAGCCACAAAAGGGTAGGCATACTTACAGAAGCTTGGTGCACGACTAGTGATGTTAGAAGAATGCTTGAGAGCTTCAGAAATGATCAAGAAGGCAGGTTTGAGGTGTGTTGAACAATGGAACACTACCATGCATTTTATAGTGAAAAATTTAGCTCAAGATCATTACAACTCAACCTACAATGGTTCATGGATGATCAGCAGGTGTCCCTGGGTGCTAGGGGACATGTAGAGGGCGCCCATGCTTCAATTAATGCATCAATGATCGTTTACAAGCTCAAACAGTGAATCTGTCCAAGTTTTCTGCATCTGGCACTCTCACGCGGCCCGCATAGAGGATCAGGTCACTTGGACGCGGGCCGCCTGAATCCTCATGTCAGTAAACGGATCTTCAGGTGGCGCGCGGCCCGCATTAGCTTGCTTGTTTCCTTCACGCGGCCCGCCTGGGGCTTGATTTCCAAGATTTTCAAATCTTTTGTAATCATTAACCTGACCTTTCGGTTTCGAAGGGGTAACTTTGCGATTTGGCCCTCGATTATTTACAATGAAGGGCCTCGTGACTTTTACCCGCGCCGTTAAGCCCTCGGTTAGTTTAATTACTATCCGAAAAGCCTTAACTTTTAGTGTTGACGCTTTTAACCCCTCGCATACGAATCGATCATAACTTTCTCGTTTTAAAACGGAACTTCACGAAATTTATATCGTATATTCTAGTGAGCGTATTTTACTATTACAAAGTCTCGGGTTCGTCAAAGGGTCACTCAGAGGTATAAATTAAACATGTTGACACATTTGACCCCTGTAGTTTGTAATCTCTCACTTTCTTCCGCATTTCGCTCCGTACGATCCATGATTTATTCGTTTGAAGGTACGAGCATCATTTAGGGTTACTATACAGTATATTTACCCCTCGTTGATATTTTTAACCCTCGAATTTGCATACTTTCAAGGTTTGTCAACTTTAGTCCTTTATTTAATGTTTAATACCACGTGTAAACTCATGACACGTGTCAACATATTATTGAACACAAAATTTCGAGGTGTTACAACCCCTTCGTATTCTATCTTTTCTTTTGTAAATATATTCACTCTCAAAATATCGTTTTTAATTCTTATGTTTTTTTTGTTATTTTTGTAAATAGTTAGTCTCTTTGTATGGGAAACAAAATGGACAAAATAATGAAAAAGATCATTACCATTTCATAGTCTTGTTTTGTTACCATGTGTGAATAAAATGAATTATTACTTTATTTTTGTTTGGCAGACAGGAAAAGACGAAAGAATAAAATCGGCGGTGGGTGGCGGTAGTGGGTGGCAACGGTGGTCGTAGTGGGTGGCGGGTGGTGTCGATAGCGGTGGATTGCAGCGGTGGTCGGTGACAGTGGCAAGTTCTGGCGATGGCGGTTAGGGATGGCAATGGGTCGGGTTTAGGTAATCCCAAACCCAAACCCGGTTAGATAAGCTTGTCCCAAACCCGTCCCAAAACCTGTCGGGTTTCTAGCGGGTAAATACCCATCGGGTATCGGGTATACCCGCGGGTTTCGGGTAAACCCGTTAATTTAAAAAGATTACTTGTTGGGTATACTCATCTCAAAACCCATTGGGTATTTATCGGGTAACTACTAACCGGTTACATTTTGTATTCTCATTATAAAAATATATATCAAATAACTACAATGTAAACGGAATAGAATACCTATATGTGTAAAAAATGGATGTATCATATATATACATAATTAATAATATAAGAGAAATTATATCGGGTATACAATCGGGTAAACGGGTACACTTTATCGGGTAATTGGGTCGGGTAAACGGGTATATCACTAAATCCCAAACCCGTCCCAAACCCGCGAAAAAAATAAAAACTATTCCCAAACCCGTCCCAAACCCGATTATCCGACCCCAAACCCGTCCCAAATGTGTCGGGTTTCGGGTTTACCCAGCGGGTTCGGGTTTGATTGCCATCCCTAATGGCGGTAGGTGTTGGTGGTAGGCGTTGACAGTGGTGTGTGGCAGGTGGAGGTCGTGGGGGTGTTAGTGGCGATGGCAACGGTGGTTGCGACGACAAGTGGCGGCAGTGACGGGGAGTGGCGATGGTCTGTGGTCGTGGTGGACTGGCGTGTGTCGACGGTGGTGCCGGTGGTGGGTTGTGGTGGTTTGTGAGTGGCGGCAACAACGTGGTGCGACGGGGGTGGTAGTGGTGGCGGGTGGCGATTGTGGTCAGTGGTGGTGATGATTGGTGAGAGATAAATAAAAAAAATTAAAGGATGGATAAACTAAATTTAAGATTTTAGAAGGAATGTAATGACTTAAACAATGAGTGATTCTATTATCTTCATCAACAAAACTCTTTTTTTACTTTATTACAACACTTCGTTACTTCCCCTTTTATTTCTAAATATTAAATACTACCTTGAAGTAATAATGCTATTAATGGTCATAGACTAACAGTAACACAATAGTAAAAAGTAATGAAGATATAGTAAGTGATATTACTTTTTGTAAAAAGTTTATTAACGATAACAATTCAGTGAATCATAATCGATTGTAATCATTTCACATAAATATTTGTATTTTATTTCTCTCTCTTAGTCACAACTTATAGCTAAACTTTAGGAAACATGATTTTGAGATTTAGAAACAGAGAATTATCCCACAAAAGGCCAAACCCACACGATTTATGTCAAATTACGATTTCTACTTTTCTTAAGTGATAAAATTGTCCCTACTCATTCTTTCCAACAAAACAAGGGACATTTTGGTAAAGGCCTAACCAACCCATATCTATCTTATTTCCAACAAAACAAGGGACATTTTGGTAAAGGCCTAACCAACCCATATCTATCTTATAGTTCTTGTAATTCACAAATCAAACAACTAGGCATGATTTTTCTGTGTACAATATATTATTATATGTAGTTAAGAATACTTAATTTATATCAAATAATATACATGGTAATACACAAGACGATTAGACTACGTGTTACCCATAAAGCGTGATTGATCCAAGTTAGCACGTCGTGGCACCACTTTTGAAGGATTTGGGTCATGTCGGAGGCGTGAAATACCGCACATGAGGGGGTGTGGAGAGCTGGGCGTGATCTTAGTAACGTCTAACGAGGCAGGGAGGGAAGGCATGAAAGGCACATGGTGGGTTTAGTCAATGTGGCTCCAGTGTGGTGATGGTCACATCCCGGGCGTGGTTTCATAACACTTAGGTGCTGTTTCTTTTTTATGAAAAGCTCAGCTCAGGCTCTTCTGTCCGCGCCGCGCAGACATTGTCACGCGCAGACTGTTTGTTTTTCCAAAGACGTTTCATTAAAAAAACATCTGCGCGAGCTCTTCTTGGTGCAGACTTGGCCCAACCACTTCTAAAATCTTCTAAGGTTTGTAGAGGGTTAAACACCACCATCTACCACCACCGTCCATCATCACCACCATCACAGTTCACCACCACCGTCCACCACCCACCACCATCCACCACCACCACCACCGTCCACCCTCCTCCACCACCTACCACCGTCCGCCGTCCACCACCCACTACCGTCTATCACCACCACCACCATCCACCACCCATTACCATCGTCTACCACCATCACCGTCCACCACCCACCACCACCGTCCGTACCCCCACCAGTTTATTTTAGAAGTCTGCATACGTTAAAAAAAAACAGTCTTCTTCTTGCAAACTGCAGAGGTTTGGTCCACCTCTTCTTCTACACATATCTGCAGATGTGGTCCGCAGACTGCAGAGATTTTACCTCTTGAAAAACAAACAACACCTTAGGCTTATATTACTCGATAATCACATCTTTTCTTCTCTCTCGTCTAATATATCTAGTCAGATTCTCAACTTAAAATTTATCATATATTGAGATGGACTTTATATAAAATAGACAAGCTTCTTGACTCTTTAATGGTTATGACCAAAGATATGACACAATATGAGCTGATATCGTTTGAAATATTAAACGATTTGTCATCTAAAAAGAGAACATCGGTCCACCACACTTTTATCACGTTTAATATAATTTGGCTAGCAACGAACATGTAAACGTTATCCAATGATATTTTTATACATATGGCCATGAAATGGGCACAATGATTTGATCATTCATAAGCCATAATCTATAAACAAGATTTTAACATCATAAACTAGAAATTTCTTTCTTTTTTGAAAACAAAATCTTGAATTTGCACAGGTTACCAAGAAATCATTGTACTACTTTCCGAAGAAGTCAACAATTGTTCAAGATAACCATCCCCCAAGTCCTCAAAAACCACTAAATTCTTTTCTTCTGCCGAACAAACAACTTTTTTATTTTTTCGGCTCACCGGTCTCTTCCTCCTGGAGTAGCGTTTCTTCATCGTCACAACGGGCGAACACCCTTCTTCGAACCCATATTTCATCTCTTGCAACGACTCCTTCACTCTATCCGCAGGAAAGTTCAAAACAGCCGCGGTCCCTCTCATTGAAAACGCGGCTTGATCATAAGCCATGGCAGCCGCCTCAGCGCTATCAAACGTTCCAAGCCACACCCGAATTCCATGTCGAGTAGAATCTCTTATCTCGGCTGCGAATTTCCCCCACGGACGCCTTCTTACTCCCCTATAGGCCTTCTCCTTCTCGGGTTTCTCCAATTTGGAACCCGAGGTTACTTCTTCTTCTTTGACGGTTGAGGAATCGGATTCTGATGATTGATCAACTATTGTTGGGCCATGGTTGGCTGCCAACATGTCGAAAAGAAGCATTTCTTCGGAATCATTGAGATTAAACGGGAGCGAATTGTCGTGGAACAGGAGTTCATCCCATGATTCGGGCGAGTAATCAAAGGTGGGGTGGTATTGTTGGATGAAAGAATTGTCCTCCATTGACGTGAATTGTGATGGATTGAAGGATCAAAGAAAAGAGTGTGGCCTTTATATACTAGGATGATCTTGATGTTCTAGACACATTTGTTACTAAAAATGGTGTGATTGGTGGATTATTTAATGTTGTGTGTTTTAATAAATGTGATGGTTTTTTATTTCAAGTTGTAATATATTTCACTTTTAACTTTTAGAAAAAAGCCTGATTATTGTATGTAATTGTATTGGTTTCACGTGACACTAGTAGAAAAGTTTCGTGTTACATAATACTTGTTTTCTTTAATGTGTAATGTAATTATCCGGCACTTCAAAGAGTTAAGACTGATTCACCTAAGAGTATCAATTGTATTGTATTGGGTTGATGAGTTGGTTTGTTTCAGGGTGAATTCTTTAACCTATATATATATATATATATATAGGGTGGAGTTATTGTAAAAAAGACAAAAAGTGTGAGAAAGGTAAGAAATAATCTCAACCATTAGATCTAAATTAATTGAAAAGGGTAAGATTGTAAATTAATTAACAAATTCAAATATGGTAATCCTTGATTTAAGGATTTGGAGAGAGAAAAACCTGGATTTTAGGAATTATAACCGTCCATAAATATAACACCATTCAGATCATGTTCATACATGGTGTTTTAAATATAACACAATTCAGAAAATATAACACCATTCAGCACAAAAATAACACCATTTAGTACAAAAATAACACCATTCAGCAGTAAATAAAAAAAAACACCATTCAGTACAAAGAATATAACACCATTCAGTACAAAAATAACACCATTCAGCAAACAAAATAACACCATTCAATAAACAAAATAACACCATTCAAAAAAAAATAACACCATTCAGAAAAATAAAATAAACACCATTACTGAAAAGAAAAAACTAACACCATTCAGTAAAAAATAACACCATTCATCAGTAAAATAAAAATAAAAAAACTATTCAGTACAAAGAATGTAACACCATTCAGTACAAAAAAACACCATTCAGCAAACAAAATAACACCATTCAGTAAACAAAATAACACCATTCAGAAAATAAAATAAAACACCTCTGCATCATCTTCTTCACTTCCGGCACCACCACCACTGCCACTTCCGGCACCACCGCTGCCGATCCAGCACCACCACAACCGCCGCCGCTCGAACCACCACCACCGCCGCTGCCGCTCGCATCCGTCATCCGAATCAATAAACATGCAGCCCCGCTTCCGACCCCGTCTTTGAGATTGATGTTTTCAATAAACATGCAGCCGCTCGCATCCGTCATCCAAAATCAACAACGATCGTCTTCAACAACCGCTTCCGACACCGGCTTCCGATTGATGTTTAATCTTCCGATTCGTGGTGGTCTTGGAGTTGATAATGGAGAGAGAAATTCTGAACGTATGATAGAGAGAGATCTGGAGAGAGAGAGAAAGAAATTGTAGGGATTTTGATTTAGAAAATGGGGATAAAAAGACACAATTGCCCCTAGATATTTCAATTCAGTCCAAATTAATAAAAATATTTTACAATTTGGTCCCTATTATCTCAACCATTAGATCAAAGATCTAATGGCTGAGATTCTTTCTTACCTTTCTCACACTTTAGGCCTTTTTTACAGGATCCTCTACATATATATATATATATATATATATATATATAGGCCAGTTAATGTACATTACGGCTTAACATACGACCAGTACGACAGGTAATTATACACGTTCATTTCAAAATCACGCACGTTACTAAAAAAAAACCCAAATCACGCATGTTGAAAAACATTAATCACGCATGTTGAAAATATTAACCACGCATGTTATACCTATAATCACGCACGTTGTCGTATGTGATGTACGTTAAGCCGTAATGTATTTTACACTTTTTCTATATATGTATGGTGGGGTTCGGCTACAAAGTCCATTTTTCCTAAAAAGTTTACAAATTAGTCAGAAAACATCACAATTTCAGCTATAAACACACTCAAAACCTACAAATAACAGAGTGAAGCTTACTAAAACACCATATTCAAACCCTAACAGTCCATAAAAACTTCAAACACACCATCTTAGAACTATGAATATAAAACACAACATGATAATCAACATAAAACACACTAATGTTAGTCATTCGATAATTAAAGTCTTATCATCCAAAACACAAAACAAAACCCACAAATATGGTGTTTTAGTAATCTTCACTCTATTATTTGTGGGTTTTGAGTATGTTTTATGGTTGACATAATGGTGTTTTATGACTTTTTTACACTTTGTAGGAAAAAAGACTTTGTAGCCAACTCCTACCCTATATATATAGGGGACACATTATGAGAAAACTAATTTAAATGAGAAAACAAAAAAATTACCTAAAAAGCCTAAAAACATACATTTTTTTTTCCAAATTTTCCCTAAAACTCGCTATTTTTAATTATAAAAAAATAATAAAAATTACTACACATGTGTTTAATTTAAACGGTATTAACTTTTTCGTACATTGATATATTTTTTCTAGCTTACGCCCTAAAAGCGAATATTTTATTCTCTTTAATTTTAGTATAGCATTGATATAGAAAAAAAATGATATGTTACAAGATTAATAGTGTCTATGATGAGCAATAACTTAATACTTAACCGAAACCGAACTAAAACAGACGAAATCAAACTGAAATCAACCAAAAACTGCATTAACTGTTAGATGATTAACCGAAAACCGACTTAACCAAAAAATTCAGTTTTTTATACCCTCATTTAATCAAAATTAACCGAATCGAACCATTCATATTTTCATATATTTCCAGCTTTTATACCTGTGTCATGTATTTCATATTTTATACATTCATTTCATGTATTTATACTCCTGTTTCAAGTATTTATCCTTTCATTTCATGTATTTAAACCTTAATTTATGTATTTCTAAGCAAAAGTTTTAGCACAAGTTTGGTTTTGCCTATTAACCTAAATTAAAAAATCGAAAAAAATCGTTAACCTAACCAAATAAACCGAACTTGTTAACCGAAAACCAATTGGTTGATAAAATAGACCTAATGGATATCTTTGATTTTGGTTTCGGTTGAGGGTAATAGTTGAACCAACCGAACCATACACACCCTGACAGTATCTGTGTTATCCGCTGCATCACGCGTTGACTCTTCTAGTGTGTGTGTGTGTATATATATATATATATATATATATATATGTAGGGACCGGTTCAAATGAAAACCACCCCAGTTGCGAGAACCGTAGGAACTACTCTCCACTAATCAGACATTGACACATATACACTATTATTTTAAAACCCAAAGGTTAATTTAGTAATTTACTCAAAATGTCAAATCTCTCTCTGTCTCTCTCTGTCTTTAAAGTCTTCAGACTTTTTATCACATCATACCCCCAAAATTGAAATCCCTAAGACTGCGGGGTATGGTGGGGCTTGGGTTGGGCATGGGTTGGGGCAATTGCTGACACGTGGATGTTAACCCAAACCCAAGTTTTAATGGGGTATGGTGGGGCTTGGGTTGGGCGTGGGTTGGGCCGGCGTGGCCTAGCCACATCATCATTTTTTTTAATATATATTTAAATTAATTAAAAACATAAAAAAACATATTTTTTTTAAATACATAAACAAACATAATAATTATTAAAATAAAAAACAATCATTCTTCGTCATCTTCGTCGGTTTCGAACCCAGGAATCGTTGAAACATGTTCCACCAAATCAGATCGAAGGTTGTGATGTATATCCCTTGACTTGATCCAAAATTCATTAACCGCTTTATCTTGGTCTGTTACGTTACCTGGTTGGGAATCATCGTCATCATAGTGGGTAACGACCGCTCTACCTTCGTCCTCCAAAATCATGTTGTGAAGAATGATACATGTGTACATCACGTTTCCAATCTGATTCTTGTCCAATAGTCGACAAGGCATTTGTAATATTCGCCACCTTTTCTTCAAAACACCGAATGCTCGCTCGACGTCTTTACGTGCAGCCATCTGTACCCTATTAAACTTTAATCTCTTTGGATCTGTCGTATCGTGTTTTGTGAATGATTTTACAAAAACCCCCCACTCTGGGTAAATCCCATCAACTAGGTAGTACCCATACAAGTACTCAACCCCGTTTACAAAGAAAGTTCCTTTGGGTCCTATACCATTTATTCGATCATTGAAAAGGGGCGAGTGGTTTATGATGGTGATATCATTATGTGAACCTGGCATACCGAAGAACGCATGCCATAACCAAAGATCTTGGGACGCAACCGCTTCAAGCATGATGGCTGGACTCCCGTGAAATCCACTCGTGTGAGCGCCTTGCCATTGGGTAGGACAAAGTTCCCAAGCCCATTTCATACAATCTAAACTACCTAGCATCCCGGGTAGCCCATGATAATCTGCGTGATGTTCCAATAATTGTTGCATGTCACTGAACGAGGGCTTTCTCAAATATCTTTTCCTATAGAGTTCTAGAATACACGAACAAAAGTTGTGAAGACTTTCTCTAGCTACACGTGCAGACATTTTTAAATAGTCATCCATAATGTCCGAACTATTGCCGTATGCTAACTGCCTAAGTGCGCCGTGACCTTTTGCCACGTAGTAAATCCTAATTGGCCGGTTACATCGGGTTTTTGTTGAGAATAAACATACTTCTCCTCAAGATCTCTAGATATCCTTAAAAATAAGTTTCTACTCATACGAAAACGACGCCTAAACATTTTTTCATCATACTTAGGTTCAGCTGAGAAGTAATCGCTTACCAACAAATCGTTAGCGGTAACCCGTTCACGAGCGATGTACCTTCTTCTGCGTTTAGGTTGTTGACTTTCTTCCTCCTCCTCTTCGTTTTCAACGATAACTTTCACCACCGTCGCGATCGTTTGTAGAAATATTTCCGCCCCATCGTCAGATGATGATGACGATTCAGTATAACTTGAAGAACTCATGGCGAGATTGTGTTTTATGTGTTTGATTTTGTGTGAGAAAAATGATAAATATTGTAAAGTATTTATAAAGGAAGAATTTTTTTTCTTTTTTAAAATAGCCCAACGGCTAACCTGGTTTGGCCATTCACAACCCGCCATGTCAGCTTGGCCAGACCGCCCCACGCCCGGCTTGAAACCCACGAAAAAGGGGCCACGCCCAAACCCATGCCCACCCGAGGTGGTGGCTTGGGCGTTTTCAGCCCACCCACGCCCAAACCCCCGCCCCATACCCCGCAGTCTAATCTCATCTCTCTCTCTCTCTCTCAAACTCATTCACCACCATCGTCTTCAAAATAATCAGATCTGAAACATGTTGCCAATCGGGTTGCCGACCCGGATGAACTCGCCGTCGCCATGCAGTTGATGAACTCGCCGCCGGAGTTGATGAACTCGCCGCCTCCTTTTCCATTAAAGTCTGAGATTGCCAAACAGATCTCGTTTCTCTCTCTCTCTCTTATCTCTCGAAAACCAGATCTCTCTCTCTCTCTTGCTCACTTACCGGTGGTGGTGGTTTTTGTGACTGGTTGTGATGGTGTGGGGCGGAGGTGGCGGGCGACGGTGTTGGTGGTTGTGGCGTTGGGGTTTGGCGGCGGCATTGGGGTTTGGTGGGGTAGAGGTGGGGGTGATGGTGGTTCCGGTGGCGCCGGTGGTTCTGGTGGTGCCGGTGGTGCGGAGACGTGGGGTTGGTTTTGCTGATTGATTTTTGGTATGAATCACAACTGTAATTTGTGTGTGATTCTTCTTCTTTCTGTGAGTCTTCCTCCCTTTGGACATTTTTTTTAATGGATAGATATGATTGATCTAATCTATTTTATTTTCTTATAACTTGTATATACATATGCAACGGATTTCTTGGTCGTGATTCTCTGAATCGATAGTTCTTGAGTTGATTTATTCTACTCTTCAAAGTGGGTCTAAATATTTGTTTCTTTCTGGAGTCCTTGTTGATAGTTGAAAAAAAAATTTATTGGCAGTGATAGTTCGAAACATGTTTTCCGACAATTGATGACGAGGGCGTGGCAAGTATGGTGGAGAGTAGCTTTTTGAACCTGCAACCCCACTTTACAGCCACGATTATTGGAAACTTTGAGCCAAACCCCGTTTTTTTCAAGATCCACACATGGTTTTGATTTTTGTTGTTGGTTTTTATATTTTTTTCAGTCGATAATGATAAGTTCAACTTATCTGAGACAGCTACTGAGTCGTGATTTTTGGGTGAGTTCGTTTGTTAAGATTCTCAAATTTCGTAAACCCGAAATAGGGGTCAGGGCGTAAAAAGATGGTTGGCGTAAAACAAAATTGTTTTCTGTAAAAAGTTATTGTAAAAAAAATTGTAATTTTTTTATTGGCGTAATTTTTTTTTTTTGTAAAAAAGTTTAAACCCGTAAAAAATTGTTTTTTGTAAAAAAATATAAAAAAATTGTTTTTTTTTTGTAAAACAATATGTTTTTTGTAAAAAAGTTTAAAACTGTAAAAAATTTTGGCGTAAAAAAAAATTTAAACCCGTAAAATAATGTTTTAAAACTGGGTCGTAAAAAAGTTTAAACCAGTAAAAAAATGTTTTAAAACCGGGTCGTAAAAAACGTTTTAAAACCGTAAAAAAATGTTTTAGAACCGGGTTATAAATAAAGTTTAAACCCGTAAAAAAAATGGAAAATTGGTTTTTAATAAACCAACGTTTGCCCCATTGGTAAATAATAATCCAACCTACAGAATTGGTATATAATAATCCTACCTATCAACATGTTGGTACTCAATGAACTTCCGTTAGTTTTTTTTTAACTGAAGTTAGTTTTTAAGTTTTATTTATTACACAAACAGTCCCTGTAGTTGTAATTTACTAGTTTTAACTATGAGTTAATAGCCAAAATGGTCCCTGAGGTTTGCTCTCTCTCCAAACACCCTTCTTTCTCTTCTCTCTCTCTCTCTCTCATCTCTGTCGAACACCACCACCACCACCGCACCGCCACCACCACCACCGCCACCACCGCACCGCCACCACCGCCATGGATGACTTGCTCTAAATGATCAAGTTTTATTTGTTAATTGTTCAATTTTCCTTCAAATAAAAGTAAAGTTATCTATAAAACTTCTAAGAACCCTTTGTCTATAAATGAAAAACCCGAGAGATCTCTAAATGATCATGTTTTATTTGTTAATTGTTCAATTTGATTTTGATATGAAACTTACGGACAATATTTTTTTTTCAGACCAATGATATGACAATAGTGCTGAAATTAATAAGCCATTAATATACGATATCATTTTTCAGACCATGGATGGGAATCTGTTGAAGCCTACTCTACGGAAGTCTTTCATGGCGGTGGTGGCGGTGCGGTGGTGGTGGTGGTGGCGGTGCGGTGGTGGTGGTGGTGGCGGTGCGGTGGTGGTGGTGGTGGTGGCGGTGCTGTGGCGGTGGTGGTGGTGGCGGTGCGGTGGTGGTGGTGTTCGAAAGAGATGAGAGAGAGAGAGAGAAGAGAAAGAAGGGTGTTTGGAGAGAGAGCAAACCTCAGGGACCACTTTGGCTATTAACTCATAGTTAAAACTAGTAAATTACAACTACAGGGACTGTTTGTGTAATAAATAAAACTTAAAAACTAACTTCAGTTAAAAAAAACTAACCGAAGTTCATTGAGTACCAACATGTTGATAGGTAGGATTATTATCTACCAATTCTGTAGGTTGGATTATTATTTACCAATGGGGCAAAAGTTGGTTTATTAAAAACCAATTTTCCTAAAAAAATTTGTTTTTTTTTTTTAAAAACCTGATTTGTATACCCGTAAAAAATTGTTTTTTGTAAAAAACTTTAAACCCGTAAAAGAATTTGTTTTTTTGTAAAAAAATCTAAAAAAACTGGTTTTTTTTGTAAAAAAAAAATGTGATTTGTATACCCTTTTAAAAAACTTAATTAAGACAAAAAGTAATAAAAACAATTAATACAATATGACAAAAAAGTAAATTCACTAAACTACCCTTATGACATTAAAATATTAAAAACATAATAAGACAAAAAGATTTTAAAATGTTTTTTTCTCTTTTAATATCAACCATCCATCACAAAAGATCAATGGTTGATAAGTGGTTCCTACGGTTCTCGCAACTGAAGGTGGTTTTCATTTTAATCCTTCCCTCTATATATATGAAAGGATTATCTTGAGAATAATAAATATTGCGAGAACTGTGAGAATAAATGAAAAAACCTGCGCAAACTTGCTCAAAAAAAAATCAAATTCAATTTTTTTACACTTATCATTATTATTCGAATAAAATATTAGAATTTCTATTAAACGTTTAAATTTACATGCATTCGTCAATAAAAAATATTTACATATGTGTAAGTTTGTCATTTACACTTGTGTAAATTTGTTATATGTAAAAAAATATTATAAGTGATTTTGAAAGAAGAAATATATTTTTTAAGTAAA
This sequence comes from Helianthus annuus, assembly GCF_002127325.2. Classification (NCBI taxonomy): domain Eukaryota; kingdom Viridiplantae; phylum Streptophyta; class Magnoliopsida; order Asterales; family Asteraceae; genus Helianthus; species Helianthus annuus. Next base: position 85,679,018 of record NC_035433.2, read on the forward strand.
TTCTTTTTTATTTAAGATGGTGTTTGAATTAAAAAGAATAATTTTAATCGGTTCTTTTCATTATTCTCATCGCAATACACATATATTCATGTATGGTTGTTAAGGTTAACCTGATTTATAGAGGGTTGAGTTAACGGTGTGGGTGTAGATTTGTGGCGTTTAGGGCACTTTATGTTGCACACACCACATTGCACACGACGTTGTTATCGACATTGTTAAGTAGGCGGAAGGATTTTCACTTGCATGGAAGGGCAAGTGGGTGCAACGCGGCGTGCTTTTATTGGATGTGGTAATTAACCATTGCCCCCACAACTAGTAAAAAAATTAAAAATTTACTCCTCTTATATATATTACGCCACTTCTATTATTTTAAAACCATAATCTCTCAACCCACATATCAATTCTTCCATTACATGTCAAAACACCCTCTCAAAAACACTTCGAAATGCCGGTTATTCCATGGAGCGTATAAGAGGACATTGCGTTTTGCGAATCGTGGGTCGTGGCGGTGACCAACCACGAGGCTCGTCAACGGTGAGTACAACAACGATGGTGACTTCAAACACTAGGCGGCGTGGCAAAATTGAGGCGAGATTTGAGGCACTTGTCAACGGTGTGGACAATGATGATGGTGAGCTAAACAAAGACGACATCAACCAAGTCGCTTGCATAGCAGGTACGCTGGTGACTTCAAACACTACGCGGCATCGCAAATAATACGTTTTTTTGGTTAATATTTATGTTAACGTTTTATTTTAAATTATGTAATGTTTTTTTTTTTTTTTTTAAGTTATGTCTCGTTATTTTTTTAATTAGTATTAATTCGTTTTATTTAAATTTAAAACACCACGTCTTCACGCCCCAGGTCACATCGTCTGTTTTACCACCACACCACACTATGACGTGTGATCTACATGTCGTATAATGTCTCATCTTGAAGCCCCTACATACCGTTTGGTGTTAAAACTTGTTTAATTTTTTTTTTCGTATTCGGATTGTGTCGGGGATTGCTATGTGTCAGCTATTGCGTCTACGTTCAATTTCAGTGTATTAAATGCAGTAATATGCTGACATAAACTTTGTTTTGCAAGTTTTGTCACTATTAGCATGTTTTTTAGCGGCTGTGTAGGTATCTTGTGAGAATTTTATTGTGATTTAAACTGTGATAGAAATAATTATTTTTTAGTGTACAGTTAAACTAATTTAATTGTTTTTACTCTTAGATTAAAATAATCAACTTCCGTTGAAAATCTGTTCAAAATTTTAGAACAAATGTGCATGCACAAAATTATTAACTGAGTATTATGTTGTTTGTTTCTTAATTTTTTTAGGTTAATTTTGGTCAGAATATATTTCACCAAAAAACTTGCTAAGTTACATCAAAACAGAAGGTAAACGGGCAACAAGCTGTGCCGCTATCCATTTCTGAATTAATATTTTTTAAGTATAATAATAATAACTATTTTGAGAGAAAAAAAAACATCTAATCAAATTTATGGTTGTAGTTAGGTTGTAGTTAGAAATTTAGGATACAATGTGCTTGTTTCAATGATATTAAACTTCAAGTTGTTTTTTTTAACGAATTGTCAAAATGTAGAGACTAGGGTAAGATTAATATATAACCTAGTATGATAGACATGACATAGATGTGATCTAAACCAAATCTTAATGAAATATATAACATATACAAAGGGATTATTATATTTATATGATACTTTTAATACGGGTCGTATAGCCCTATATGACCCGTATAACACTCATTACAATTTCTCAGGTTAGTCATAGGCTGATACTCTCGTCACGTGTTAACCCTATACGCATTGTAGGGCTATACGATGCGTATTTGGTACGAGGTTAGATATTTGTCACTCAATAGTGACAGAAAGTGATGGATGTGAATATTACGTTAGCCCTATACGGATCGTATAGGGCAATACGACCCGTATTGGTATATGAAAAACAATTTCAATCTTCTACCTTTATAAACAACGAAGGAGACGGTGAAATATTCATTGTTTCTTCTTCGCTTCTTTCTTTGTTTTGAAAAACGATTCCACTATGTCTTGGCTTGATCTCAATTACGATTTTGGCGAGTCTCCCGGCAACAACACGAGCACGTTTATTGTGGAAAGCAGTGTGGTATAGTATTTGTTAACTTGTTTATGTGTTTTATTTATGAAATTCTTAACATGTAGTTGTTTTAGGAGGGGTCTGTTTTCCCTGATTCTTACGAGGGGAGAGTAAATGATGATCATGTGGAGGAGGTCGTGTCCGGCTTTTGTTCCCATGATAAGGAATCGTTGTTGTCAGATTTCAACGCGGTAAGTACTTATTTACTTATTTGTATTCGACGGTAAATTTATCTTTACCTTTTACCCGTTGGTTTTTTTAGTTTGTTGTGCCCCGGGAACCGTTGTTTCCAGATCTGAACGAGGTAAACATTTATTTATTTATTATTAAGAAGGCTTTAGACCCCCTGTTATCTTTTAACCGATGGTTTTTTTTTTTCAAGTTATTGTCCCTAGCGGTGACTATGGTTATGGGTGTCGGGATTATGAAGCCGGTTATGGTGCCTCGTACGGACAAGAAGACTATGGCAATAACTTTTTCGTTAGTGATGCCTCATGTGTACAACAAGACGTTGGTGAGCCTTCTTACATCGAAGAGTCATTGGGTGACGAGCAATCTGCTTACCCTGAACTTTTGTTCAAAACTGGTCAAATATGAATGATATATGTTTTGTTACTATAAATGTTGTATTTTTTTTGTTAAAAAATTATTATAAATGTTATATATATTTTTCGCTTAGGGTTTTATATCCGCAATGAGTTGGAACGTTGGGTAAAAACAAGGGATTTAGCCAACGGATACGTTATTGTTACTATACGGTCCAAGGATCATTGGATATGGCTCCAATGTTGTCGTAGCGACGGGCATGAGAATAATGCCACGGTTTAAGAAAACTGACGGGCACTTATGTGGTTTGTGTCGTTTTGTTATTGAAGTTGATTTTGTGGTGGATTGTTTTGAATGAGTTGCTTGAGGGCAAGCAACGGTTAAGTGTGGGGATGTGACGGGTGAACCGTAGGAGGATCTTTAAGTTGATTAAATAAGAAAGAAATTGATATATTTGATGTTTAAATTGGTGAATCCAGATGACTACGGCGAACTTGATGATTACAGGTTAAAGGAGCTAAGGAGGTGTAAAGAAAAAGCATGGAACAAACGGGAGCTTAAAACGGAAGGAATATGCAGCATAAATGAAGAAAATAATTTATTAGAATCGAAGAATTAAGAATATAACATGATAGAGGAAGAAATTACGAGAACGTGGGCGAAAACGACGAAGAAAACAGAGTTGAAACGAGAAAGTTACGAAGAAAACAAAATTGCTTAGCTGAAGCCTACCGTAGCTTACGGTAGCTACCGTAAGCTACGGTATACCCTGAAAAAAATTGATGCCGTAAGACAGTTTCTTGCCACCGTAGGCTTTTTGATGACCACCGTAAGCTACGGTAGCCACCGTAGCTTACGGTGGAGCCAGACGCAAAATGTGTAACTCCTTTTTATGGTTTGTGGGTTGTGACTCTTGGAGATCCTTATCATTATCTCTGTTTCAGAACTTGGTAGTGGCAAATTTAGGGTGACAAGACCATATTTTTGGGTGTTTCAATCATTACTTTTCCATCTCTGATCCATATGAACATCGGAATTGAAGTGGTGATCAACCGAACTATGTGTGGCTAAGTTCTTGTGTGTTTTCCCTCGGGCTGTAAGGTTTCGAACTAAATGTTTGTGACTGTTTATGTTATTACTGGGATAGTAGTTTAATCTTTTTGATTATGTTACTATGGTGTTTATGAGTTTGATTTGTAATTGTTTGTATTATTGAGTTTCATTTTCTGATCCATCAGTTCTTGGTGCCATAGGCAATCGAGATTTATTGGGAGGAATTCGGGGTTGGCTATACTAAACTGGTTATCGGGTGACTACCTTGCGTTTTTGTAATCCAAGTACTTAGTCCCCTTTTATCACAATCAAACACATATTCACGAACTATGTCTATGTAGTCCTTCCTAGATTAAACTTTCACATTAACATTCGTAGAAACTTGAAACCGGGGGAGAACATATTCTCTCATTTCTGAATTCGAAACTTGTTAAGTGATTTTAGTTAAACAAACCAATCAATCAAAACTTGAGATTACTTTTTCTGCATTTTAGCTTTAATTCTAGTAATTTGCAAACTGCTTAGATAATACATTTTCCACAAACTCCCTGTGTCCGATACTCATTTACCACTAGCTATTTAGTGTATTTAGATTATTTTTGAGCGAGTCTTCGACATCACGTCAAAAACCGGCAACAAAAAATGCGAATGCCCTTTTGTGGTGATAGGTTGTCTCGACCAAAGTCATCAAGCTTAGCGGATAGATTATCTGCACAAGCATTATACCCAGAAACATAACCACGACTGATGCGTGTGTAGTGTAATATAATTTAGATGTATATTTAAGCCCCTTTTTACACTTTTAGCCAAGTTTTAAATTTATAAAACACGATATTCACTAACACTAAACACACATATGGGCAAGTGCACCCATCGTGGACGTAGTATAGTGTTGGTAAGATACCGAGGTCGTCCAAGGACACAAGAGCTTTTAATACCGGTTTATCCTCAACGTCTAATCAAATCAAAAAGTTAGAAAAATGTTTTAAACTAAGAAAAATAAAAACTAACTAAATGCTGAAAAATAAAAATAAAATAAAAACAGATAGACAAGATGAATCACTTGGATCCGACACGTGTATTAGTATAACCTTTGATTATTTTCGCACTTTTGCACTTGTTTAAGAGATTATCTTAGTTATTGTAGTAGGCCCCTCTTTTGAAGGCGACGTTACCCTCAACCCAGTAGTTTGAGTCAGCAAGGATACAATCCTAAAGGGTCGGATTATTGAAAGATAATGAATTAAGTTATTAATGCAAATTGTGGTAGGCCCCGCTTTTGGCGGTGACGTTACCCTCGGCTAAGTAGTCTGAGTCAGCAGGGATACAGTCCTAAATAGCCGGGTTATAGTATTAATAGTAGTTAACTTATGAGGGGGTCAAAGAGTTTGGATCCCCGCCATCCAATACCTATGGGCATTGAAGGAGATCCTACTAAATTTGACCCAGGTCCCAAGCAGGACCTCTAAACGCTGAACAAGGGCAAGACCCTTACCAAACCGTTCCCTTAACCCCCGACCAGGTAGCCAACATACCTCTATATAGACCGTGGAGATATGAATGGTGAAAATCTTTTATTTTATATAGACAGTAAAATAACGCCAAGACACCACGGACAAACGATAAGGAAAGATCACCTTCAACATAAGCAACTAGTTATTAAAGTCATTAATACAAAACCAAATAAAAAGTGCAAAAGATTAAAAATAAAAAGTATTATACTAAACACTTGTCTTCACCAAGTGATGTAAGAGACTTAGGCAAACATGGCCTTGATTGTCAAGAACTCTTACGATCAATCTTGGATCCCGAGACGACTCACACACTCTACGATGGACAATGGATGATGGTGGTGGATGATGGTGTTATGGTGGTGGTGGGTGGTGGATGAGGTGTGAGAGAGGTGGTGTGCCAAGGGATGAGAGAGAATGAAGCCAAGCTCCTCTATTTATAGGCTGAACAGAAGGCTGGACACGGCCCCGTGTCCGCTGGACACGGCCCCGTGCCCGCCTGACACTCTCTCTCCTCATTAATTGTAATTGCGAATTACAATTAATGCGCCTGCTGTACTTTCACCACGCCCCCGTGCTCGCTGGACACGGCCCCGTGGTGGGCAATGGAAGCTTCTACTGGTTTGTCTTTTCTGCTGCTTCCTGGGCACGCCCCCGTGTTCGCTGGACACGGGGCGTGTTCAGACTCTGTTTCTTCTCCTTTGCCTTGGGAGATGCCGTTGAGGGTCCGGGCAGTCCACTTTTGTTCCTTTTCTTGTATTTATGGTAGAATTAGCTGTCTTTTTGCTTCTTTTGTGATTTTGAGCTCATTTCATCCTGAAAATACAAAAGGAAGACAAAAACACTCTTTTTCCAACATTAGTACTTAAAAAGGGTTAGTTTTATGCCTTAATTGATGTGATTTATATGTTGCATTTTACACACATCAAATACCCCCACACTTGAACTTTTGCTTGTCCTCAAGCAAAACTCTTTAAATGTGGCTTACACTCCCAAATGGAATAGGTAGAAGAGAAGTTTTTTAGCTTGTCCTAGAGTGTCGAGAATCCAAGGTTTTCATAGGTTTTATTTTTATTTATTTACAATCCTATTCGTTATGATTTATTTTGAACTTTTCATAAGATGAATTACTTATTTGGGCATAGCATGCCTTATTAAAATTCCATTTATATACAAGTTCACATACCTCACGGGAGATCACTCAACACTCGGCCGAAGGTGTATATTTTAGTGAATCACTCGAGAGCGGCACGGAACTTACGTCTTCCATAGGCTTGCCAAGCAATCAATCCTCCTCCTTTTTAACTTTTTACCTTTGTAAATATCAAGAGGACTTTTGGGTGAAGGCTTGGGTTTAAAGGTGGGTGGTTGGTTAGTGGTTAGTAAAAAGGGCGAAAATCGTAACAAGCGTCGGTTTTCGTGAAGTACCTTATTTTTAGTGACTTTTTATTTTGAAGTATTTCTCCAAACAAGCTTTTATAGCTTTTGTTTGTTTTTGACTTCATCATCATATATATATATATATATATATATATATATATATTTGGTAGTCACATAAAAAGGTGAGTTTACGAAAAAGCGAACTTGTTACTAAAATAAAAAAAATAAAAAGGTTTTTGGTGGGTAAAAAGGGTTTTGGGGTAATGAAATGAAAAGGTTTAGGCTCAAAGGGGCTATCTAGGGGGATTTTGGGTAGGTAAAAAAAATGAAAAATAATGGTTTTGAAAGAAAAATGGTTAGTCCTAATGCCTCCATCATTTACTTACTTGGGTTTAAGTTGGTAAGGACCGGGAATGTATCGTCGTGGCAAGTTCTAGATTTGTAAGGACCGAGCGGCTATTCACACAAGAAACGAAAAATGAGCATTTAATCTAAATATGTGTATTTTTATGCTCAATAAAGGCTCAAAACTCACTTTTGTGGGAATGGGTTTTTAATGTGACCAAGCATATACGAATTTTAAACTAGACTTGTTATACCGTTTCATAATTTTCTTATGTTGGTTCCTTTTTTATCACGACGCTATCGGTTGTAAACTTGTAAAAATATAACCTTTTTAGAACTTGTTATTCCCAACTTAAACTAAGACAAGTAAATAAAAAAAAATGAAAAAGTTTTTGAAAAAATTTGGGGTGTTTAGCGGTTCCAATAGAGTTTTGTGTAAGGCTTGTGTTTAGGATTTTGCAAAATTTCAAGGTTTTAGCATCCCCCCCACACTTAAATTACACATTGTCCTCAATGTGTCCAAAAATAGGGTTTTTGGTTGATTAGAATGTATAAAAGTGGGTTAAAAAGCAAAGATTTATGTTACTGGCATCCTGGACACGGCCCCGTGTTCACCGGGCACGGCCCCGTGGTCAAGTGCCAGTAACAAAAATTACAGAATTGAAACAGAAGCCTGGACACGGGGGCGTGTCCGCTGAACACGGCCCGTGTCCAGTTACCTGAACTGGGTGATTTCCTTGCAGGGGCTCAGCACGGGGCCGTGTTGGTTGGGCACGGCCCGTGTTGAGCCTTCTGTGATGGAGATTTTTGTCGGGTTGCTCTGTTCTTCGTGCATGGTTCCATTTTTCTCGTTCCCTTTTTCATCCATTACCACCATGAGTGTGTTTTATTCTGCAAAAACTAAAAGATTAAACTAAACTAAACTAAGGATAGATCCGCGGAATGCCTCCGTGGTGCGCCACGTTTATAAGGGTCCTTGGCTAGACCCGATTCCCGGTTATATGTCTTCTGAGTGGAGTGCCTTGCTTCCCAAGTTACACCGTCGGAGAGCGGCATCCAAGCTCGAATCAATAACCTTCATGTAATTGACTGGGTCGTCGTCCTCTATTTTCTTCCCAACTCCGAACTTCACCTCATCGTCCCCATACCTCAAAGTCAGTGTCCCGTCATTCATGTCTACCACTGCTTGTGCTGTGGCAAGGAAGGGTCTCCCTAGGATAAGGGGGACCTCGGTGTCTTCCTCCATGTCGAGTATGACAAAGTCAACTGGATAAACGAATCTGCTTACCCTACCAAGACATTCTCGATGACACCTTGTGGGAACTTGACTGATCGATCAGCGAGTTGTATGCTTATTTTTGTAGGGCTCGTGGTTCCCAAGCCAAGCCTTTTGAACATCGATGAGGGCATGAGGTTAATGCTAGCCCCTAAGTCGGCCAAGGCATTGCGAACGGGTGATTCCCCTATTGAGCATGGGATCGTGAAACTTCCGGGATCGATTTTCTTTTGGGGTAGTTTATTGAGTACGAGGGCAGAGCATTCTTCGCCTAAATTAACTAATTGCAAATTTTCAATTTTCTTTTTATGTGTAAGGAAGTCCCTCATAAATTTAGAGTATTTGGGCATTTGGGTTAGGACTTCGATAAAAGGAATATTGACATGCAATTGTTTTAACAGACTTTCGAATTTTGCGAATTGCTCATTGGTCTTTTGACGAATTAACCTACCGGGGTACAGAACTCGAGGAGCCTTGGTAGGCTCTGGTGATGGGGGAGAGTTCTTTTCCTGCAGATGTGTTGGCATTGTTTCTTCCGTTGGTGGAGGTACTTCTGCAGGCCCCACGGTGCGGTTTCGTAGTGTGATGAGGTGAACTTGCGCCTTTGGGTTTGTTTCGGTATTGCTAGGTAATGCGCCTTGCGGTCTCTCGGAAAAATTTTGTGCTAGTTGATTTATTTGTTTTTCTATGTTTTGAATGCTAGCTTGTTGATTCCTAAAATTAGATTCTAATTGTAGAAATCTTTCCGAGTTTTTCTTATCAGTGTCAGAGACGAGGCGAGATATAGTATCTTCGAGCCTTTCTCGTCCACCTTGTTGTTGAGTGAAATTTTGTGACTCATTTCTTGATTGCTGAAAGTTTGTTCGTTGGGTTTGTTGGTTACTACTATTGCCGGTTTCCCTCCAACCAAGGTTTGGGTGGTTTCGCCATCCTTGGTTGTAAGTTCCCGTTGGAGGACCCGACGGCCTAGGTCTATTATCAATGTAGTTTACCATTTCTTGTTTATCGTCCGTTTCTTTCATGCAACTCCAATTTTCATGTGACCCACCACACCCTTCACAAGCCATAACCGAGACTGTTTTTGTCATTTCTAATTTTTTTATTTTTGAAGAAAGGGCCTCGATTTGGGCTTGTAAAGAGGTGCTTTCGTCGACCTTATGGGCGCCCGGGGTGATAGACTTATTTCCCCGGGGAGTGTGCCATTGAAAATTGGTTTGAGCAATTTCCTCAATCTGATTATATATTTCGTGTGGGCGTCGATTACCTAAAAGTCCCCCGGAGCTAGAATCAAGTGTCTGCCTAGTGTGTGGCAACAATCCATTGTAGAAAGTGGATACTTGTTGCCATATTGCGAGGCCGTGATGGGGACACTTGCGTAATAGCTCCTTGAACCTTTCCCATGTTTCATATAAGGATTCCCCGTCCTCTTGTGAGTATGTATTAATTTCAGCCATTAATTTAGCAGTTTTAGAAGGAGGGAAATACTTATATAGAAACTTTTGGGCTAGTTCATCCCAGGTGTTTACCGATCCAGCTGGGAGGGTGTTGAGCCAAGCTTTCGCTCGGTCTTTTAGTGAGAATAGAAACATACGGAGGCGGATGGCGTCGTTTGATGCTCCATTGATCCGAAAGGTATCACATATTTCTAAGAAATTAGTTATATGTAGATGAGGATCCTCGTCCGCAAGCCCGTGGAAGGTTGCGGAGTTTTGGAGCATTTGTATCAAATGCGGTCGAAGTTCGAAGTTATTGGCTTCGACATTCGGAGCATTGATAGCGGCGCCTAGATTACCTACGGTGGGCCGTAGATAATCCATAAGGGTACGTTGGTCCGCCATTGGGGGTGGATCACCCGAAACCTTCTCTTGGTTTTTTGCTTTTAACCTTTTTCTAAGAAAGCGTTCGGGTTCTTCTAGCGGTTCCTTTATGTCTTTATTGGAACTGGAGCTCATACACTACGTGAGGACGGCGTCGGGTTCCGAGTCCTGCAATAAAAACAGAAAAGAACGTTGGTCAGAAGGTTCACCACGGCCCCGTGTTGAGCGAACACGGCCCCGTGGTCGGAATTACAGTGATTGTTTTTCAGATCCCAGTTACTGGAAGTTGGACACGGCCCCGTGTTGCACCGGCACGGCCCCGTGGTCAGCCTTCTGTAACTTGAAAAACAAAAACTGCCAGTAATGTTGCTGAGCACGGCCCGTGTCCGACCAGGCACGGCCCCGTGCTGAGCTCTGCAGAAGCTGAAAATCTAAAAAAAAATCCTAAAAAAATTAAAGAAAAATAAAAATATGATTAGGCCGTTGATTCCTAACTTTCTTAAAATCCTTGTGTCCCCGACAACGGCGCCAAAAACTTGATGCGTGTGTAGTGTAATATAATTTAGATGTATATTTAAGCCCCTTTTTACACTTTTAGCCAAGTTTTAAATTTATAAAACACGATATTCACTAACACTAAACACACATATGGGCAAGTGCACCCATCGTGGACGTAGTATAGTGTTGGTAAGATACCGAGGTCGTCCAAGGACACAAGAGCTTTTAATACCGGTTTATCCTCAACGTCTAATCAAATCAAAAAGTTAGAAAAATGTTTTAAACTAAGAAAAATAAAAACTAACTAAATGCTGAAAAATAAAAATAAAATAAAAACAGATAGACAAGATGAATCACTTGGATCCGACACATGTATTAGTATAACCTTTGATTATTTTCGCACTTTTGCACTTGTTTAAGAGATTATCTTAGTTATTGTAGTAGGCCCCTCTTTTGAAGGCGACGTTACCCTCAACCCAGTAGTTTGAGTCAGCAAGGATACAATCCTAAAGGGTCGGATTATTGAAAGATAATGAATTAAGTTATTAATGCAAATTGTGGTAGGCCCCGCTTTTGGCGGTGACGTTACCCTCGGCTAAGTAGTCTGAGTCAGCAGGGATACAGTCCTAAATAGCCGGGTTATAGTATTAATAGTAGTTAACTTATGAGGGGGTCAAAGAGTTTGGATCCCCGCCATCCAATACCTATGGGCATTGAAGGAGATCCTACTAAATTTGACCCAGGTCCCAAGCAGGACCTCTAAACGCTGAACAAGGGCAAGACCCTTACCAAACCGTTCCCTTAACCCCCGACCAGGTAGCCAACATACCTCCATATAGACCGTGGAGATATGAATGGTGAAAATCTTTTATTTTATATAGACAGTAAAATAACGCCAAGACACCACGGACAAACGATAAGGAAAGATCACCTTCAACATAAGCAACTAGTTATTAAAGTCATTAATACAAAACCAAATAAAAAGTGCAAAAGATTAAAAATAAAAAGTATTATACTAAACACTTGTCTTCACCAAGTGATGTAAGAGACTTAGGCAAACATGGCCTTGATTGTCAAGAACTCTTACGATCAATCTTGGATCCCGAGACGACTCACACACTCTACGATGGACAATGGATGATGGTGGTGGATGATGGTGTTATGGTGGTGGTGGGTGGTGGATGAGGTGTGAGAGAGGTGGTGTGCCAAGGGATGAGAGAGAATGAAGCCAAGCTCCTCTATTTATAGGCTGAACAGAAGGCTGGACACGGCCCCGTGTCCGCTGGACACGGCCCCGTGCCCGCCTGACACTCTCTCTCCTCATTAATTGTAATTGCGAATTACAATTAATGCGCCTGCTGTACTTTCACCACGCCCCCGTGCTCGCTGGACACGGCCCCGTGGTGGGCAATGGAAGCTTCTACTGGTTTGTCTTTTCTGCTGCTTCCTGGGCACGCCCCCGTGTTCGCTGGACACGGGGCGTGTTCAGACTCTGTTTCTTCTCCTTTGCCTTGGGAGATGCCGTTGAGGGTCCGGGCAGTCCACTTTTGTTCCTTTTCTTGTATTTATGGTAGAATTAGCTGTCTTTTTGCTTCTTTTGTGATTTTGAGCTCATTTCATCCTGAAAATACAAAAGGAAGACAAAAACACTCTTTTTCCAACATTAGTACTTAAAAAGGGTTAGTTTTATGCCTTAATTGATGTGATTTATATGTTGCATTTTACACACATCAACGACCCTGCTGAACATCTTGAGGGTTACGCGTATGCCAAAAGACTTCTTCCTAATGAGTTTAGACTGGTATAGGTGCTGACAAATCAAGACATACAGCCACATACAATCTGGAAAGCCGCAACCAAATAGAATCCTGAATACAAATGTGTTCCGAAGGACAAACACAACGCTCGCCAAAAGATTAGGGCCTCAAAGTTCGATTAAAAAACGACTCCTATGGAGATACTGGAACAAATCCTCCAGGAGAAAAAGATGACCTATTACATACAGGCGGAACCTTCCACCAATGTCGTTGAGAATATATTTTTCTGTCACGACAATTCCTTTGAAATATGGAAGGCATTCCCACATGTGCTTATGATCAACGCGACCTACAAATCTTACATGTACAATCTTCCATTTTTGCAAGTTGTGGGTATGACATCGACAAACCAAACCTTTTGTGTTGCGCATGCATTTCTTTCAAACGAGCAGGAAGCTACGTACCTGTGGAACTTGGAGAGGATCAGGTCTATGTTACACGAGTGTATGGAACCGCGTGTAATTCTTACGGATAGAGACCAAGCATTGATAAACACGTGTAAAAAAATATTTCCTTCTGCACATAGATATCTTTGTAGGTTCCACATCTTACATAATATCGTCAAACACTACAAGAATTTCTTTACTCAACCAGATTGGGAGGACTTTATTCTTCAATGGAAAATAGTGTGCGATTCTCCTAACGAGGAGTTATACCATTATAACCTCACCAACCTTCATAGACACCTTCTCAATCAACAATGTAAATGTACGTTTCCTTTTAAGTTTATACAATCATTTAAATAGATACATAATTTGAGTATGTTTATATTTTTTAAGATGTTTTTGATTACCTGTGGGATAACAGGTAAACACATCCCGATATAAATTTGTATCTGCATGAACCAATCAAACGGTAACCTTTGACCAAAATAGGACAAATAGAGCTAAAGGCGCACATGCTGCATTAAAAAACAACTTACTACACCTAAATGCAATCTGGAAACCCTGGTGAAAAAGGTGGACACCTTGGTATTAAAACAATACACAAAAATAAAGAAATGTTTGGAAGAAAGTAGCACCAAGGGAATCAACCACCACCTTGAGATTCCTTTGTTTCGCTACCGACTTTGTAAAGTTTCCATCCATGCTCTAAACCTACTAGAAAACGAGCTAACACGGAGCCTATGCACGCTTCGGTCATTTGGATCAACATGTGGCTGCCATCTGTACTAGGGTTGCGGGTTGTTATGTGCCTCTCGTTTGGAGAGATTGCAAAATAGAGGTACTTATTAGCTTATTTCAAGATTTATTACATTAATTTAATATGCCCGTGCAATGTTTTTTTTTTTGTTAACAGAAGGCATTATTGAGCTCTATGATATAGACATTTTCTGGAGAAAACTTGAGCTGAATCCATCAACAATTGATGATGAAGTCGTTTGTGACAACCTGTAAGACCCTATTCACGATTTGACCTAAAACGACGCAGCGGAAAATGAACTGTAAAATTTCTTTCTTACAACTACTCTAACATACTTAAATACCGTTTAGGTCAACCCTTCTAACATAAATACAGTATTCATCATTTATTTAATGTAACCATGTTAAAAAATGATTACAAACAACATGACCGCTTTCCCGTACAATCCATGATCTTCAACTTGATCCTCGTTCACTTGTCCATCATGAATATCTGACTAACCTGCGGTCACCATAATAACCAACACGTTAGTACATGGTAACATCATATATAATTTAATACATATATTTAAAAGGCTATATCACATTCTAACTACGTAAGGTATTCCATTGAAACATCCTCTCAATTTTATTTCCTCGAGTCCGACATCAATTCCTCGAGGGTTCGGCGTTCCCATACCTTCACTCCATTTATTTCATTCTTAATAGTAACATGGTTAGGAGTACGTAATCTCAAACATATAGAAAACCCACATCTTCACGTATATGTATACCAGTGATCTACAATCATTAGATTAAAACACGTGTATACACTTTCATATATCTAAGTACATTCATACGTATCTCATTCATTTGCACGTACATACAAGTTCACACGACTTACACACGCTACAGTTCCATATCTACATACATACATACATACATACATACATACATACATACATACATACATACATACATACATACATACATACATACATACATACATACATACATACATACATACATACAAGTCACATTCACTTATTTGTAAGTTGAGCCTTATCTACAAACATATCAACACAAATCAATGCAATTACAAATAAACAAAACCGACTAACTTCCAACAAACATGATGAACATTCAACAACATAATGAACATTCCATTAACACGATGAACATTCAGCAACATAATGAACATTCCATTAACACGATGAACATTCAGCAACATAATGAACATTCCATTAACACGATGAACATTCAGCAACATAATGCACATTCCATTAACACGATGAACATTCAGCAACATAATGAACATTCCATTAACACGATGAACATTCAGCAACATAATGAACATTCCATTAACACGATGAACATTCAGCAACATAATGAACATTCCATTAACACGATAAACATTCCATTAACACGATGAACATTCAGCAACATAATGAACATTCCATTAACACGATAAACATTTAGCAACATAATGAACATTTCATTAACACGATGAACATTCAGCAACATAATGAACATTCCATTAACACGATGAACATTCAGCAACATAACGAACATTCCATTAACACGATGTAACATAATGAACATTCCATTAACACGATAAACATTCAGCAACATAATGAACATTCCATTAACACGATGAATATTCAACAATATAATGAACATTCCATTAACACGATGAAACTATCATCTTAATTTACATTAAGGATAGACGAAGTTCATATGAACTTACCTTGGTACTTACCCTTACCCGTAAATTCTTACTTGGTTCCCTATATACAACATACCAAACTTCATTTATAAATAAGAAGTGATTTCGGAAATCACTTACCTTAAGTGTCCGTATTCACATCCGTTTCCTCACCTCCTTTTGACCCGTTAGCCTTCCATGCTTCCATCCATCTTGACATGATCCCTATACTTTCATGTCATCGCATTCACATTCTTGTTAGCATACATGATTGTACATATTAACGATCATATCAAATTCATGTTTCAAATTTGACTTTCATTAGTAAATTCTAACAAGCATAAGGCATATTTCCACAAGTCAATCTTTTCCGGGCTCTCGTTAAAGAAGGTGTATGCCGAATCGCTCAGGTCTATGTATGCACCGAACGGAGTCGATGGAGAGTCCTTCACCTCCATCGACCTTCACGGCACAATCGGCACAGGGACGACTATCGTCCAAGTCTTCGCTAGGTATGAAGGTATTTTCGGGAGCAACGAGGTTGTCGGAATGCGGTTCCAACATTTCTTCTTGGTCATCGTCTTGGGGCGGATCGATAAAATCCTTCCTAAGTTCTTTTGACCAATTTAGAATTAACTCTTCTAGTTGAAATAACTCGTCAAGGAGCATTTCCCCTAGAATATCTGGCTGGGCGCATTCGAGGGAGAGATAGTGCTTATTTTTACTTTCGCCCCTCTTAAGGTTATAAGGAATTGGTGGGTCTATGTAGTGGGGCCTATAATTTAGAAAGTAACATTTTAATTCTTCATGTTCGCCTCCACATAATTGACACCACGTACCATAAGAGTGCCGAAAGTAAAAAGAATTTCTATCACTCATGTTTATGTCAGAAGTTACCAACCGCCGGGATCAAACGGTTCTGTTTTCAGTAAGTGAATCTTGGGCACGGGGGCGTGTTGAGTGAGCACCGCCCCGTGTTCAGCTTACTGTCTGACTTAAAATAGGATTGCCAGTTCCAATGATTGAGCACGGGGGCGTGTTCAGCGGCACGGCCCGTGCTGAGCTCTGCAGAAGCTGAAAAACTAAGAAAATCTAAAAAATTAAAAAGAAAAATAAAAATATGATTAGGCCGTTGATTCCTAACTTTCTTAAAATCCTTGTGTCCCCGGCAACGGCGCCAAAAACTTGATGTGTGCGAAGTGTAATATATTTTTGATGTATATTTAAGCCCTTTTTACACTTTTAGCCAAGTTTTAAATTTATAAAACACGATATTTACTAACACTAAACACACATATGGGCAACTGCACCCATCGTGGACGTAGTATAGTGTTGGTAAGATACCGAGGTCGTCCAAGGACACAAGAGCTTTTAGTACCGGTTTATCCTCAACGTCTAATCAAATCAAAAAGTTAGAAAAGGTTTTTAAACTAAGAAAATAAAAACTAACTGAATGCTGAAAAAATAAAATAAAATAAAACAGATAGACAAGATGAATCACTTGGATCCGACTCGTGTATTAGTATAACCTTTGATTATTTTCGCACTTTTGCACTTTTTTAAGAGATTATCTTAGTTATTGTAGTAGGCCCCTCTTTTGAAGGCGGCGTTATCCTCAACCCAGTAGTTTGAGTCAGCAAGGATACAATCCTAAAGGGTTGGATTATTGGAAGATAATGAATTAAGTTATTAATGCAAATTATGGTAGGCCCCGCTTTTGGCGGTGACGTTACCATCGGCTAAGTAGTCTGAGTCAGCAGGGATACAGTCCTAAATAGCCGGGTTATAGTATTAATAGTAGTTAACTTATGAGGGGGTCAAAGAGTTTGGATCCCCGCCATCCAATACCTATGGGCATTGAAGGAGATCCTACTAAATTTGACCCAGGTCCCTTGCAGGACCTCTAAACGCTGAACAAGGGCAAGACCCTTACCAAACCGTTCCCTTAACCCCCGACCAGTAGCCAACATACCTCCATATAGACCGTGGAGATATGAATGGTGAAAATCTTTTATTTTATATAGACAGTAAAATAATGCCAAGACACCACGGACAAACGATAAGGAAAGATCACCTTCAACATAAGTAACTAGTTATTAAAGTCATTAATACAAAACCAAATAAAAAGTGCAAAAGATTAAAAATAAAAAGTATTATACTAAACACTTGTCTTCACCAAGTGATGTAAGAGAGTTAGGCAAACATGGCCTTGATTGTCAAGAACTCTTACGATCAATCTTGGATCCCGAGACGACTCACACACTCTATGATGGACAATGGATGATGGTGGTGGATGATGGTGTTATGGTGGTGGTGGGTGGTGGATGAAGTGTGAGAGAGGTGGTGTGCCAAGGGATGAGTTGAAATGAAACCAAGCACTCCTATTTATAGGCTGAACAGAAGGCTGGGCACGGCCCCATGTCCGCTGGACACGCCCCTGTGCTCGTCTGACACTCTCTCTCTTCATTAATTGTAATTCGCAATTACAATTAATGCGCCTGCTGTACTTTCGCCACGCCCCCGTGCTCACTGGACACGGCCCCGTGGTGGGCAATGGAAGCTTCTATAGGTTTGTCTTTTCTGCTGCTTCTTGGGCACGGCCCCGTGCTGGCTGAGCACGGGGCGTGTTCAGTCTTCTGACTTCTCTTTTCTGCTTGGGAGGATGCCGTTGAGGGGTCGGGCAATCCACTTTTGTTCCTTTTCTTGTATTTATGTTAGATTTAGCTGCCTTTTTGCTTCTTTTGTGAATTTGAGCTCATTTAATCCTGAAAATACAAAAGGAAGACAAAAACACTCTTTTTCCAACATTAGTACTTAAAAAGGGTTAGTTTTATGCCTCATTTGATGTAATTTATATGTTGCATTTTACACACATCAAATACCCCCACACTTGAACTTTTGCTTGTCCTCAAGCAAAACTCTTTAATATATGGCTTACACTCCCAAATGGAATGGGTAGAAGAGAAGGTTTTTGGCTTGTCATAGAGTGTCGGGAATCCAAGATCTTTTTGGTTTTATTTTTATTTATTTACAATCCTATTCGTTATGATTTATTTAGAACGTTTCATAGGAGAAATTACTTACTAAGGCATAGCATGCCTTTTTAAAATTTCATTTATATACAAGTTCACATACCTCACGGGGAATCACTCAACACTCGGCCGAAGGTGTATTTTTAGTGAATCACTCGAGAGCGGCATGGAACTTATTCCTTCCATAAGCTTGCCAAGCAATCAATCCTCCTCCTTTTTAACTATATACATTTGTAAATATCAAGAGGGCTTTTTGGGGTGAAGGGTTAGGCTTGGGCTAAAGGTGGGTGGTTGGGTTAGTGGTTAGTAAAAGGGCGAAAAGCGTAAGAAGCGTCGGTTTTCGTAAAACATTTTGTTTTAGTGACTTTTTATTTCGAAGTATTTCTCCAAACAAGCTTTTGTTTTAATAGCTTTGTTTGTTTATTTCTAACCATCATATTTTTTTTTGTCACACGAAAAACCGAGCTTGTTACTAAAATAAAGGGTGAAAATAAAAGGGGTTTTTTGGTGGGTGAAAAGGTTTTTAGGGTAAAGAAATGAAAGGTTTAGGCTCAAAGGGGTTAACTAGGGGGATTTTGGGTAGGTAAAAAAATTGAAAAATAATGGTGTAGAAAGAAAAATGGTTAGTCCTAATGCCTCCATCATTTACTTACTTGGGTTTAAGTTGGTAAGGACCGGGAATGAATCGTCGTGGCAAGTTCTAGAGTCGTAAGAACCAAGCGACTATTCACACAAGAAACTAAAAATGAGCATTTAGTCTTAAAGATGTAAATTTGTATGCTCAATAAAGGCTCAAAACTCACTTTTGTGGGAATGGGTTTTTATGTGATCAAGTATATATAATCAAATTTTAACTAAGCTTGTCATGCCGTTTCATAATTTTCTTATGTTGGTTCTTGTTATCACGACGCTATCGGTTGTAAATTTGTAAAAATATAACCTTATTAATCTTAGGATTCCAAACTTAAACTTTAGACAAGTAAAAAAAATGAAATTTTTTTTGAAAAAATTTGGGGTGTTTAGCGGTTCCAATAGAGTTTTGTGTAAGGCTTGTTATTAGGACTTGCAAAATTTCAAGGTTTTAGCTTCCCCCCCACACTTAAATTACACATTGTCCTCAATGTGTCCCAAAAATAAATTTTTAGGTTGACTGGATGTGTAATGTGGTGTTAAAAAGCAAAGATTTATGTTACTGGCAGTCTGGACACGGCCCCGTGGGGACCGAACACGGCCCCGTGTTCAGGAGCCAGTAACAAAAATTAAAGAAATGAGACAGAAGCCTGGACACGGGGGCGTGTCTGGTGAACACGGCCCGTGTCCAGTTACCTGAACTGGGCATTTTTCTGCAGGGGGTTCAGCAGGGGGCCGTGTTGGTTGGACACGGCCCGTGTTGAACCTTCTGTAATGGAGAAATTTATGTCGGGTTGCCTTGTTCTTGTGCATGGGGCCATTTTTCTCGTTCCCTTTTCATCCTTTACCACCATGAGTGTGTTTTATTTATTATGAACCATCAAACTTTAAAAACCATCATTTCATTGCAACCATAGAGAGACCTTACATTAAACTAAACATAAAAACAAGGAAATACTAAACCATGGAGTTCTAGCCTATACTTTATTCTAATTAGCAAAATTTCCAAGAAGCTACTAATCTTGGTTAGACAAGGCCTTTTTAAAACTCCATCTTCCGGGTGTGGCTTTCCTCATATGTCGGCGAGCCACGCCTCCACCTCCCTTGGAAGGAGAAAAGTAGGCTCATTGGCATCAGTTTGAGGAGTTTCGATTTCCACCGGGATCTCTTGTTGGTGCTCCACGGGAGGTTCCGCCGGAAAGTCTTCCCAGCCGGTAGGGTTGTTAATCTCGAGTGCCAGGTTCCAATCCTGTTGTGGAAGGACTGGTTCCATCGGGGGTGCTACAAGAATATTTAACCTCTGATGCAAGAGGTTAATTTCTTGGAAGCTGCTTTCAAGTCCCACCGTAAGATCGTTAATACGGTTGATTAGGACCTCCTCTACTGACGTCATTTCGTCGAGAGCCTCCCTTAATGCTATCACATAGTGCACAAGCGTAGCTTCAACGGAGGGCCTCCTTCCTCTTCGGCTGTTTGATGAATGTACGGAAGATGTTTCGCTGCTTTCACTTGACATTCTACGAAAAATAGACTAAAAAATAGTTTATTTGATGAAACAGTGTCTGGACATGGCCCCGTGCTCATTGAGCACGGCCCCGTGTTCATCTTTCTGCAGAATTTTGAAGCAAGGAAACTTGAAATTTTAAGTTATTTTCTGGACTCGTGGTGTCTTTTTAAACATTAATAACTTAAAACAATGTTACATAACATATTTTTACCAAGATTCCTTTAACAAAACTCATTAATCCCTACCACAAAGTTTGAAGAATTCAAACTTTTGTTGGTAGTTCTTGGAGAAAGATGGAGAAGAAGGAAATGGCTAGAAGAGGAAAGGACAAGATGGGTTGATGGAACCTTCTTTTAGACTTACCTAGGATAGTTGAGAGAAGATTCCTTCAAATCTCTGTCCCAAGTTGGTCCAAATGTGCAGAATTCTTGGCTGCATTTATAGAAAATGACAGCATCCTGGACACGGCCCCGTGTTCGTTGGACACGGCCCCGTGTGCAGGTGGAGCTCTGACACAGTTTGTCCGTATTCTGACATACTGATCAGAAGGGAATCTTTTGGTGGACACGGAGGCGTGTTGGCTGGACACGGCCCCGTGTCGAGGGACTATTTTATGAAGTTGTCTAGTTTTTTTAAGGAACTTACCAGTATCGGGGGGCTCTTGATTGGTTGGAACAACCCCAAAGTGCCTAAGATACCTTAATTGTCCTAGACTAAGGCAAGAACGCAAGAGGTTGTCGGTGAGGGTAATTCCTATTTTCGTTCTAGGTGGACAAGTCCAACCCTTTTCCGGGCTCTCGTTAAAGAAGGTGTATGCCGAATTGCTCAGGTCTATGTATGCACCGAACGGAGTCGATGGAGAGTCCTTCACCTCCATCGACCTTCACGGCACAATCGGCACAGGGACGACTATCGTCCAAGTCTTCGCTAGGTATGAAGGTATTTTCGGGAGCAACGAGGTTGTCGGAATGCGGTTCCAACATTTCTTCATGGTCATCGTCTTGGGGCGGATCGATAAAATCCTTCCTAAGTTCTTTTGACCAATTTAGAATTAACTCTTCTAGTTGAAATAACTCGTCAAGGAGCATTTCCCCTAGAATATCTGGCTGGGCGCATTCGAGGGAGAGATAGTGCTTATTTTTACTTTCGCCCCTCTTAAGGTTATAAGGAATTGGTGGGTCTATGTAGTGGGGCCTATAATTTAGAAAGTAACATTTTAATTCTTCATGTTCGCCTCCACATAATTGACACCACGTACCATAAGAGTGCCGAAAGTAAAAAGAATTACTATCACTCATGTTTATGTCAGAAGTTACCAACCGCCGGGATCAAACGGTTCTGTTTTCAGTAAGTGAATCTTGGGCACGGGGGCGTGTTGAGTGAGCACCGCCCCGTGTTCAGCTTACTGTCTGACTTAAAATAGGATTGCCAGTTCCAATGATTGAGCACGGGGGCGTGTTCAGCGGCACGGCCCGTGCTGAGCTCTGCAGAAGCTGAAAAACTAAGAAAATCTAAAAAATTAAAAAGAAAAATAAAAATATGATTAGGCCGTTGATTCCTAACTTTCTTAAAATCCTTGTGTCCCCGGCAACGGCGCCAAAAACTTGATGTGTGCGAAGTGTAATATATTTTTGATGTATATTTAAGCCCTTTTTACACTTTTAGCCAAGTTTTAAATTTATAAAACACGATATTTACTAACACTAAACACACATATGGGCAAGTGCACCCATCGTGGACGTAGTATAGTGTTGGTAAGATACCGAGGTCGTCCAAGGACACAAGAGCTTTTAGTACCGGTTTATCCTCAACGTCTAATCAAATCAAAAAGTTAGAAAAGGTTTTTAAACTAAGAAAATAAAAACTAACTGAATGCTGAAAAAATAAAATAAAATAAAACAGATAGACAAGATGAATCACTTGGATCCGACTCGTGTATTAGTATAACCTTTGATTATTTTCGCACTTTTGCACTTTTTTAAGAGATTATCTTAGTTATTGTAGTAGGCCCCTCTTTTGAAGGCGGCGTTACCCTCAACCCAGTAGTTTGAGTCAGCAAGGATGCAATCCTAAAGGGTTGGATTATTGGAAGATAATGAATTAAGTTATTAATGCAAATTATGGTAGGCCCCGCTTTTGGCGGTGACGTTACCCTCGGCTAAGTAGTCTGAGTCAGCAGGGATACAGTCCTAAATAGCCGGGTTATAGTATTAATAGTAGTTAACTTATGAGGGGGTCAAAGAGTTTGGATCCCCGCCATCCAATACCTATGGGCATTGAAGGAGATCCTACTAAATTTGACCCAGGTCCCTTGCAGGACCTCTAAACGCTGAACAAGGGCAAGACCCTTACCAAACCGTTCCCTTAACCCCCGCCCAGGTAGCCAACATACCTCCATATAGACCGTGGAGATATGAATGGTGAAAATCTTTTATTTTATATAGACAGTAAAATAATGCCAAGACACCACGGACAAACGATAAGGAAAGATCACCTTCAACATAAGTAACTAGTTATTAAAGTCATTAATACAAAACCAAATAAAAAGTGCAAAAGATTAAAAATAAAAAGTATTATACTAAACACTTGTCTTCACCAAGTGATGTAAGAGACTTAGGCAAACATGGCCTTGATTGTCAAGAACTCTTACGATCAATCTTGGATCCCGAGACGACTCACACACTCTATGATGGACAATGGATGATGGTGGTGGTGGGTGGTGGATGAAGTGTGAGAGAGGTGGTGTGCCAAGGGATGAGTTGAAATGAAACCAAGCACTCCTATTTATAGGCTGAACAGAAGGCTGGGCACGGCCCCGTGTCCGCTGGACACGCCCCCGTGCCCGTCTGACACTCTCTCTCTTCATTAATTGTAATTCGCAATACAATTAATGCGCCTGCTGTACTTTCGCCACGCCCCCGTGCTCACTGGACACGGCCCCGTGGTGGGCAATGGAAGCTTCTATAGGTTTGTCTTTTCTGCTGCTTCTTGGGCACAACCCCGTGCTGGCTGAGCACGGGGCGTGTTCAGTCTTCTGACTTCTCTTTTCTGCTTGGGAGGATGCCGTTGAGGGGTCGGGCAATCCACTTTTGTTCCTTTTCTTGTATTTATGTTAGATTTAGCTGTCTTTTTGCTTCTTTTGTGAATTTGAGCTCATTTCATCCTGAAAATACAAAAGGAAGACAAAAACACTCTTTTTCCAACATTAGTACTTAAAAAGGGTTAGTTTTATGCCTCATTTGATGTAATTTATATGTTGCATTTTACACACATCAGCACAAACTAAACGTATTTAATTCCGTTCATTCTATTAACATAATTCTACAACTAACACCATGACCTATGCTTAACAACCCAACATCATTCTAACTTCATCCCGTGCTAATGATCTCATATGCTTCACATTTAGTGTACTTTTACTTATCAATTTTGATTATGCAATTATTCAAACATGTTGTAAACATCATACCACTCCAACATAGAGTACAATATTCTAATACATACTTCTGCCAAATAACATGGCCAACCAAATCCTACATGAATTCCATCTAAAAATACATTTCTCATGTTTATTTATTATCAAATACATTATATCCCCATGTTATACGATTTCATCCATTACTTGTATACCATTTCATCTATAATCTCACCTAGGCATTTCATCAAACACTTGGCGTGCGTACTAATATCTAAGCATAATGTACAAGTATTTTCATTCTATTTCTTCCTAATTCTTTACTTTCAATTGTTATCAATACAAAATACCAAACTAATTTCATTCCAAGTTCAACCTAACTAGCAAGATGGTCACATACAACATAACATATCAAGAATCGAACGAAGATTGGACATGGGTGAAATACCCATGTCGTCATTTCCATCATCTATGGTGGGTTTCATCTCCAAACACCTAATTGATCAAAATCATGCATAACACATACTCCATACGAGGATTATAACACTTATTGGTGTTCAATTTTTGCATCAATTCTTGGATTAACCATAACCCATAACATCAAACATCACCAAAACATAAAATTAAACTTACTTAATGTGAAGAACACATGGATGATCAAGAATCTTGGTACATGCAATAGAATATGCTGAATTCCCCTTTCTAATTTGATGATTCTTGTGAATTAGGGTTTCACCCTTTTTCTTCTGCTTAGTTCGATCCCAAGACAAACACACATAGTGTGTGTGTTTTAGATTTTCTTTTTATTCTTTTAATTAATTCAAGTTCCCACTTTGGCAACCTTAGTCCCTCATGTTCTTTCTTATTTATTTGACCCCCATAGTTTTCCACTCTTACTTAATAGCCAACTTTATCTAACCAAGTTAGATTACTTGGTTATTAGTAAAATATGCCACTTAGCCAATAAATCCTACTTAATTATTCCAACCTAATAAAATGTCCAAATAAAATATTTGGACCCGAGTTTTAGGGCGTTACAAGTCTACCCCCCTTAAACAAGGTTTCGTCCTCGAAACCTGGTTCATTCCCACTAGACAATATCTACCATCGACATTTATTCTATTTACTTTCGTAATTACATAGAAGTCAAGATATGTTCATACATATATTATATAACATTTAATTCTTATTTCGTTATTGCAACAAAACTACTATTTCATATTCATATATACGTGCTTAACTCCAGAGTTAAACATCCTTCTACGTTTTCCACTGTTACATGGTACTACATACACCCTTAGGTTAAATTCCGATTCATTTCATTTATGTCCTCTTAACTTGTCCATTGTTTGTTTTATGTATTACTCTCTCTATATTCACATATACGCATTGCTTATTGACATTAGTCTGGACCTAAATTTCATTCCTTTGTTGACCTTTAAAGGTCAAACCTTCAATACCCTGTTATACTTGTGCTACGTACCATTAGTTCATATGAACGTGCTATTCAATCTATAACTTTCTATCATACATTCGTAATTAAGCAATTTACTAACCGCATAGTTTGGCACAATGCATTGAGCCGCTAAAACGGTTCGGCTCATATCTTCACAAATCCATAACTGGACCGATTCCGTTCATCCGTGCTGATAACTTACCGTTCTTGAGCGTCCTTTCACCAATTCTACTAGCTTCATTACTTCAAGCGTTCTACTATTCTTATTTACAAGGTAATGGTTAGCACATTTTACTTAAATATTTATGCTTTTCAATGGTTATTTCACCTACAACTCTTTCACATCTTCCCTGCAGACATATTATACATATCACACATTCCATTCTTACATACACATCTTCATTTATTTAATCATGTTATGAACTTTTGCAGTTTGACTTTTCAAAGTCAACTGTCACCTCATACTTATCGTGTGTGCATTGAAGTACACCTTGATTCTTCCTTCCAAATCAAGCATACTTACAATACATTACCTTAGCTTTTCTTGTGAAAGTTTTTCATCCTTTGTAAATTACATAATCATTCATCCAAATTCTAGCCCATCATTCATTTTGACTCTCATGGGTCGATTATTATCATGCCACACACATAACTTATTCAAAGCTTATTTCTTTCAACTAAGTTTCTTGCTACTACAATAGCTTTCATCGATTTTACTTACTTAATGAATCAAATACTTCATGCTATTTTGCTATTACTTGCTAGATAAGTATCATCTTACTTCGTTTGACTTTTTGGAAGTCCAATTGTAAATACATTCTTGCCTATGTCTATCTATTACCCAGTTCTGACACATCCCTCTCTAGCCGAGCCATAAGCTCCTATTGAAAGCATAACCTTTTATACATACCTGGCACGAGTTAAAACCTTTGACTCGTTATTCATACCTCGCGATGGTTATTTCTTTCCAATTTTTGGCAATGCACGCCCATACATTATGCTTACCTATAAGTATAAAACTTAACAATTAAAAACATTAAATATCGGGTTTAAAACGGCGATCGCCATCTGACCCGTATGACCCATTTTCCCATTCAACCATTCTTGCATACAATACATGAGCATAATTATACTTATAGGTATATATATAAGTTCAAAACATAACTCGGAAAATATCGGCTTCTTAAAGAATATTTACTCGTTCGATCTGTAATTACTTACAATTTTGAACTTTTCATTCTTGTCATTCATTCTTACTTATTTGATTCGTACCTATTTACGAATTTCAAACTTTTTCATTCTATCATTCATTCCCTTCTAGGTTTCGAATCCGTCTCGCAGTTTCTAATATATCATTCATATCTTTCATTCCTTTCATGTTTCGAATCCGTCTCGCAGATTCTAAAATATCATTCATATCTTTCATTCCTTTCGTGTTTCGAATCCGTCTCGCGGGTTCAAAAATGTCATTCATACTTCTCATGTGCATTTGGTACTTTCACATCCCTGAATGTCTTACATTTCCCTTCACCCTCACGTCCACTTACTACCTAGTTCTAACGGACATACCTGTAACAATTATCACGGTCTCACGAACGTCATAGGTTTCTTGTGTACTGGCCAGGTACACAATCCTCATACTAGTTTCGTGTCTTCGTGTAATCGTCACCTTATGTCCGAAGAATTAGGTTTCAGTACGTGTAACATTTTCAAAACTTCATTACCATTCTATTATTATATTTCATTTAAAATTTTCCTTCACCTGATAGATTTTAGCATTACATGCACCCAC